>NC_134404.1:141018379-141250879 GCF_038048845.1 Mixophyes fleayi | reverse complement strand
TGAAATGAAGCCATAAAGTTATAAATTGAGTATAGTTTTAAATTTCCAGAATACAGGCCACCATCAAAATAAATATTCGCATCGGTGGGGGCACATGTTGTGCCCATAGCTGTTCCATGGTAAAGGAGGTAAAAATTCTCATTGAACACAAAGTCGTTTTTAGTGAGTACAAATCTTAATAGGCTATGCCACAGCTCTGATTATCTAACTGCACCCTGTGGATACTACTTGTTTATTCCGAACAGTATTAAGACAGGAGAATTAAGCAATAGTAGCTTTGCTATGATTTAAACAGCGAACAACTTGTTATGACAGCTGGATCTGAAACCAAATGGTTATAATTAACCAGTGTGACTGACATCTAGCTGCAGCAGTTGCTTAAACGATATAAGAAAAGGATTATAATCGAATTGAACCTCTTCTTTATTAGCTTGCTTTTGGTAGGATACTGCCCCAATCCCAAGCAAGAAAATTTGACAGGTAGTTAGAAATTAACTCCTTCACTGAATGTTTATTTATCCTTCTGAAACGAAAAAATGGAGAAGTTGCCTATAGCAACCAATCAGATTCTAGCTCTCATTTTGTAAAAAGCACTAAATAAATGAAAGCTAGGATCTGATTGGTTTCTATAGGCAACATCACTACTTTTCCAAACCCGCAGTTTAGTAAATCTAGACCTAAGACATTTGTCTCAGCAATTTGCTTAAGAACTAAGCTATGCCACAGGTCTGATTATCTAACTGCATCCTGTGCATACTATTTGTCTATTTCAAACAGTATTATGATAGGAGAACTGAGCAATAGTAGCTTTGTTATGATTTACAGCTGATAACTTGTCATGTCAGCTGGATCTTAAACCAAACGGCTAAAATTAACCAGTGTGACTGAAATTTTGCTGTAGTAACAATATCAGAAAAGGATTGTAATTGATTTGAACCAATTTTTTTCCAGTAATTACTGATATAGGACAATATTACTGGAATATTAACATATTTATGTAAATTATTGCTTATTTGGAGGTTGATTCCCCCTAAGCTGATTATTCAAAATAAGGTGCTCTATTATTATATATAAGTAAGGAATAAGAGTCATACACGGCAAGTTTGAAAACACTTTATTTTCATATTTTCACTTTTTCACATTTATATTTCACTGCTTTTTAGAATCAAACTTTTTATCTTTTACTAATAAAAGTTATGTTTTATTCCAATTACTTGGTACATGTGCATTTCAAATAAGAGACCAAATACTACACAGTGTACCTTTAAGATCCAGTTCTTTTATCTCTTTTTTGTTTACTATCTTCATTCTTAGTCTGCTACGTTTTCCTCCTGTATACCGCTTGGTATACTATACTCTCAGACTCAATGTCTAATCGCTACTTGGAACCTAAGATAAACTTTTACTACACTGAGTTTAAGTCCTGTGGACAACTGAGTACCTGTGAGAACATTACTCTCTACGGGAAAGGTGGCTTGCTATAGTTAAATACCTCTCTCATGGCTTGTTCTAAAAGTTCAACTAGGTTTCCAGTGGGAGACATAATAATTCACCTTGGTTTTACCATATATGGGATTTTTTCAAAACTACCCTTATAGTGCATAGAATTCTACCATCAACATGAGAAAAACGATATACTACTGCAAAATCATTTTTCATTTTGGACAATGATGCATTCTTAATACTCTAGTCTACAGTAAGCCCTATACCCTGCAACTCTACAAGAACATGTTTCAAGATGCAGCTGAAAGGGGGTTGACAGGGATCTGCTTCACCACCAGCATTAATCTGGAAGTTCCCCCTACCTAAATAATGACTGGATGGTTCATTTCTAGGTCAAGGATAAATTGTGTGAAAAAATTTAAAGTGGCAAGCAACTAATTTTGAAAGAGACTGTTATATGGAAATATCCTGTGAACCCTGATACAGGTCATCATAATCTGATCAAGAAAGCTACATTTTGCCTTCCTCCTGAACAATATAATTGAAGCCTTACTACAAGCTACAGCTACCCATGGGGACGCGACCAGGGTGCAGCAGTAAGACATTGATGAGGACCAGAGGCAACAGCAAACTGATATTGAGGAGACCTGGAGGGAACAACACCAAGACCGCAAAACTCTAAAAGAGGGGGTGCAGACTCTCGTTACTTTAAATAGTCCGGGAAATACTTCCCTGGAGGTCACCACTAGCTCCAGCTCCATACGGGATAGTCATTTTGTTCAAAAGATAACAAAGGGAGATGATGTGGAAGCCAATTTAATAACATATGAGAGAACTGCTGAAGTGGAAAGTTGGCATAAAGTTCAATGGGCAGGACTATTGGCTTCCTTCGTGTTTGAGGAGTCGCAAAAGACATACTTTGATTTAAGCTTTACTGATGCCAAGGACTATTATATAATAAAAACCAGGTGCGAGATTTTCTGGAAATCACAGGCTATTACAGAAGGTTTATTCCCAATGTTGCCCCTATTGCTGTTCTGTTGACTGACATTTTTATATTTTGATACTAGAGAATTAAACTAGCTGAGGTTATTTGAACCAAGGCACTGGACTGATGTAATATATTTGGCTGATGCTTTGAAGTGCAGCCGTCTACCCCAGGAAACAGTACCTATAACCCGATCTTGCGACAATATACAGTATGTACCGATTTTTACATATAATCTTCAAAATTGATTTACACAGTAGAATAAGCAAGTACCACAATAATAAAGAATAACTATGTAATCCTACTGACAAAATAGAAATAAATAAGACTAGACAATAGTTATACTTCAACATAATTGAAATATAAATAGATATTATTGATAAATCAAAATTGCATTTTTGTATAATATGAGCCTAATACAGTTAATTGCATTTTGCATCTTTTTTTTGCATCTGTATGATGAATATTTAATGACCATGCATGTGTGTTGTCAGCTCAGAATAACTATTTGAGTTATTTTTTTCTTGTTTTCCTTGGATTTATTTACTTAGTGGTATTGCATTTTAGGTAGAGTTTTTAGTTTAATTTAGCATGTGATTGGAGTCTCATAATCTAATTTGATTTAATTTTCATTGCCTGCTTGTCTGCTAAGTACTGTATACTCTATTTGTTAGGTAATAATACCTCCATAATGTTGGCAGCAGCAGTAGATGAGTCTGGAGATCTTGTTAGCGGCAGTAACATCTTCATTCCTGGAATTGTGGAATTGTGCATGTGATATGGATGGTGTCATGATTTGTATTCTGTATGTATTATACAAAAATAGTTTTAGAGTGGAAGAAGTACAGTTTTAATTAAATATGACTCATTATGGTCCTAACAAACTAATGCAGGAAGATAATCACAACATTAAGTTTTATTTTACTTAAACACATCCAGTGTAAGTTGCCTAAAATTTATCATCTATATCGATTAGGTAAAAAATGAAATATATTTGTTAATATTACAATGTCCATATCTATATATATATAACGGTTCTCCTCTGCTTCAGTTACACTGGCACATTAGCAATTTAGTTTAATAATGTAGTCTCAAGGAATCTGCACTCCAAACAGCATTTACAGCTACATTGCTGACATTGCTGACAACGATAACAATGTCATATTTTTATCTGAAGCTTATTAAGCTTTAGATTATATATATACTGTATATATATATATATATATATATATATATATATATATATATATATATATATATATATTCAAGCACAAGAGCCCTTCCTGTAGCTCTTTTGAGACCTTCTGACACCACTTGTAACAAGAACACCCTGCAGACATCAGCAACACGAGCAACTTCTTGTTGTAAATCAAGAATACATTTATTGTTTGCATCACAATAAATGGCAACACTTCTTGTCAGGATGACACCAGTAGGCAATACCCTTTGCTTGCACCTACTGGTGACCCTAATGCTACCTAAACATCAGCTCCCTCACAGCTGGCTAACTAGTTCAGCATCAGTCACACCTAGCAAGTGAACAATTCAGAATTGAATACACAAGTCTCCTCCCTTCGGTCTAATTACCTCATTATACCACATGCGTGTGCAGGCTAAGAGTCTGACCTCACCAGTCCCTATGCAGGAAAGGTGTGGCAAAGAGGCTTCAATATATATATATATATATTCATAAAAATATATATTTTATATATATATATATATATATATATATATATATATATATATATATATATATATATATATACACATATATACATATATATATATATATATATATATATATATATATATATATATATATGTGTGTGTATATACACACAACAAAATGACTGGATTGTGGAATGCATTTGTTTGGTAAAAACATACACAGCACTCTGAAATCATTAAATTAAAGGTATTTTCTAGATTAATGTTGGACAAGGATATGTAGTAAATAATTATATAAACACTATAATTCTAATATATGAACTTTGCAGACTTTTTGGTGACTTCATTTTTCATGAAAAGGGCCTTGCTGTGGAAGCACAAATTCTTTCTGGGTTGAGGGACTGACTGGGGAAGGTTATTGCAGCTCTGTCAATTGAGACATTTCTGTATTGGCCTGTTTTGCTGTATTGGTTTGATGTCAGTACAATTGGTTTAATGTCAGTGAACCTTTTCTTTTGGATTGGGCCTGTCACAGAAAGCATTGGCCGCAGGTAATCTACAGGAAAATCCGTTTTATAAAGTTGCTTTACTTCATTACATAGGCCCCATTTAAATAAACAATTAGATGCAACGTATTAATATATCGCCTTTGAATAATATAAAGTAGTAATATTGTAATTTTGCTGAAGGAGGACCAATTACATTTTTAAGTCGCATAGCTCTGAGTCCCAGTGCACAGTGTGAATTGGGGCCCTTCCCGAATGAGATACCCCACCCCCTTGAAATAGAGATTATACCCACTTGTAATACACTCCCTTTATTTGCACAGAGAACCCAACTACTCCCATTCATCACTTTTTCTCAAGCGTTCAGGGCCTCCTCTTCCACCTGGAACCTTCGTGAACAAACACTGGTTGTTGGGGAAATACAAAAACATGCAAATGCTTTCAAACCTGGAGATACAAAATGCATAAAAACAAAATCTAATCTGTTTTGATGTGTAATAAATCTATTTTGATTGGCGGAGTACATAATCTGCAGTAGAAAATGTCTGAAGAGCAACATAATTCAATGATTAATACATAGAAAATGGACAAGGCCCACATGAATTGTCCTGTTGTGCCTTTACCAGAATACAGCCCACTGAAGTACTTGTAAAAGGTATACTATACTCGCTGAAGATTCACAATCACACAGTAACTAATCAGTTATATATATATATATGTATATATATATTAGGGATGTGCACCGGCGACTTTTGAGGTCTCGTGTTTTGTGTTTTGGATCCGGATTTTTGCGGTGTTTTGGGATCGGATTTGTTTCGCAAAACACCTACCGAAAGGTTTTGGTTCGGATTTAAGGTTTTGGATTCGGATTTTTTTTTTAAAAAAAAACTAAAAAGTGTAAAAATCAAGTTTTTGGGCTTATTTTCACTCCTACGCTATTATTAACCTCAATAACATTCAATAACAATCATTTCCACTAATTTAAAGGCTATTCTGAACACCTAACACCTCACAATATTTTTTTTTTTTTAGTACAAAACGTTGCAACGAGGTATCTTTCTGGACTGCGTAGAGGAGTGTTCCCCACAATATAATTAAAAACCCATCAACTGGTCTGAATTACACCCAAAAATAGTATCTGGACTGCGTAGAGTAGTGGGCACTGGGCACCACAATAAAATATATAGAAAACCTTCAACAGGTCTGAATTACCCCCAAAAATAGTATCTGGACTGCGTAGAGGACTGGACACTGGCCACCACAATATAATATATAGAAAACCTTCAACAGGTCTGCATTACACCCAAAAATAGTATCTGGACTGCGTAGAGGACTGGCCACTGGCCACCACAATATAATATATAGAAAACCTTCAACAGGTCTGCATTACACCCAAAAATAGTATCTGGACTGCGTAGAGTAGTGGGCACTGGGCACCACAATAAAAAATATATAGAAAACCTTCAACAGGTCTGAATTACACCCAAAAATAGTATCTGGACTGCGTAGAGGACTGGCCACTGGCCACCAAAATATAATATATAGAGAACCTTCAACAGGTCTGCATTACACCCAAAAATAGTATCTGGACTGCGTAGAGTAGTGGGCACTGGGCACCACAATAAAAAATATATAGAAAACCTTCAACAGGTCTGCATTACACCCAAAAATAGTATCTGGACTGCGTAGAGTAGTGGGCACTGGGCACCACAATAAAAAATATATAGAAAACCTTCAACAGGTCTGCATTACACTGCACATACGGCTGCTCCTCCATCCTCTCCATCATATACATGTTGGAGTTTCAGCGTGTCAAAACCTCTTGTTTTTGATAATGACAGTGCATTTTGAATATTTTTCGATTTGCCCCACAACTCTGAATGTACGTTATCTATGATACGCATCTATCTTTCTTGACTGCGTAGTGTGGTGGCCCCGGTACACAATTTGGTACCGGGGCCACAATATAATTAAAAAACCCTCCACGGGTCAGAATTCCACCAAAAAAGGGTATGGACTGCATAGTGTGGTGTGCCCGGAACACAATTTTTTACAGCGCCAACAATATAATTTAAAAATTAGGCATCAACTGTCACCGTTGTTTAATATCTGATACACCTAAATATGGACTGCACAGTGGAGTGGCCCCGGTAGTAAATTTGGTGCCGGGGCCACAATACCTCCTCCAACTTCCAAGTGTAGTGTTTATAAAGACAGACAGCGTCAAAGTGTTATTTGTTGACTTTCTTAACCCTAAAATTGTCCCTGTTGCAAATATTCGTGCAATGGAGAGTTACTTTTTCATTGAAAGACTCAAGCTTTCAAGTGTAGTGTTTATAAAATATAAACAACAATACAGTAGTTCTAGAGCACGTCAATCCCTCTTGTTTTAAATTATGACAGGGCATTTTACTTTTGGTTTAATTTCCTGAATTTATTTAAATTTGGTTTTACTTTTTGAACATGGCAAACGACTGTTGATTGGTCATATAATGCAAAAAAAAAGTTCCAAGATGGAATTGTCCTTGGGCCCTCCCACCCACCCTTATGTTGTTGAAATAGGACATGCACACTTTAACAAACCAATCATTTCAGCGACAGGGCCTACCAAACAACTTTGGCTGAAATAATTGGTTTGTTTGGGCCCCACACCAATAAAACAATTCATCTCTCCATGTACAAACTAAACAGGCTCTACTGAGGAAAGATGTCGTCCTCATCCTCAACCTCTGATTCCTCTCCCCCTACAGTGTGTACTTCCTCCTCCTCATACATTATCAATTCGTCCCCGCTGGACTCCACAACCACAGGTCCCTCTGTACTGTCTGGAGGGCAGTGCTGTACTTCATTGAGGAATTGATTATTCATTTTTATAAACATCATTTTTTCAACGTTGTGAGGAAGCAACCTCCTTCGCCGCTCACTGACCAGGTACCCAGCTGCACTAAAAACTCTTTCCGAGTACACACTGGAGGGGGGACAACTCAGTTAAAAAATAGAGCCAGTTTGTACAGGGGCTTCCAAACTGCCTTTTGGAGTTCTACCACGTCACTAGCTCTAGTTAATTTAGATTGCAAGGCTTGTAAATATAAATACTTTGAAGATAAAAAAAGCAGGCTGCACAGACTGTGGAGCTAGAAAGTGTAATTAAATGGACCACGTTACTTTGGTGGCTATCTATGCCCCTTTCCCCCCAACCTACACTTGTAGTTGAATATAAATAAAGCAGCCTGCATAGACTGTAGAACTAGAAATTCAAATATACAAAGAAATGGACAAAGGCAGTTTGGTATCTGTCTGCATCAGATCCCCTCTCCACTAGGAGTAAAACAGAAAACTATTCAGCCGTTATATAATCTAGAATATAAATAGAAATTGAGAAAGGCAATTTGGTATCTGTCTGCATCATAATCATCAACATCCTCCTCAGCGCCAGCTACATCAATATCCTCCTCCCGGTGTACAACATTCACACCTTCATTAGCCAAATCTGTAACTGGACTGTGGGTGATCCTTCCAGCATATGCAGAGGGCGTGCTGCAAATGCTGGATGGAGTCACCTCTTCCCATACAGTGATGGGAAGGTCAGGGTTCACAACCAACAACACCCTTGGACTCGCCTTGGGGATTTGTGATGTCATCTGTTTAGAAGGCAGAGTTCTTTGCTGTTTTGTTGTTGTTGCTGACAGCATAACTCTCTTAAAATAGGGGGGGGAGGAGGAGGGCTTAGATCCTTGGGTGAAGCCGTTCCTTGCCACTACGTGTCGTAAATAGCATATTGCCAACTTTACGTTTCTCCTCAGCTGATTTTAAGTTTCTCTTTTTGCTATTTTTTAAAAACTTGGGCTTTTTGGATTTTACATGCCCTGTACTAGGAGATTGGGCATCGGGCTTGCCAGACGACGTTGATGGCATTTCATCGTCTATGTCATGACTAGTGGCAGCAGCTTCAGCATTAGGAGGAAGTGGGTCTTGATCTTTCCCTACTTTATCCTCCAAATTTTGATTTTCCATTATATGTAGCACAAGAGAGCGTACCCCTAAGCCACACACACTCGGCAAAGCCTTTAAAAATTATATGCGGCACAGGAGAGTAGCACTGGACTTATACTGCTGAATCAGTGAACTTTGTAATAGCAGTACCACTGGACTTATACTGCTGAATCAGTGAACTTGGTAATATTGCAGTACCAATGGGCTTATACTGCAGGATTGGTTTTGCAAATTTTGTTGTAATTAATTTTTTTTTTGTATTTTTTTTTATAACTTTTTTTTAATTTTTGAAACACTTGGGAATAATGGGGAAATAACTATGCCGTTAGAAGCACAGAGCACAGGACACAGCACCACTGGACTGAACAGGACACAGCACAGGACCCAGCAGCACCACTGAACTCAAAATTGACAGAGCACAGCACACAACACCACTGGACTGATACTGCAGAATGTGTGAAATTTGTAATATTGCAGTACCTCTGGACTTTTACTGCTGAATGTGTGAACTTGGTAATATTGCAGTACCAATGGACTTATACTGCTGGATTGTTTTTGCAAATTTGGTTATAATTATTTTTTTTAAAAAAAAATTATTTTTATTTTTTTATAACTTTTTTTTCATTTTTAAAAACTTGGGAATAATGGGGAAATAACTATGCCCTTAGAAGCACAGAGCACAGGACACAGCACCACTGGACTGAACAGGACCCAGCAGCACAGGACCCAGCAGCACCACTGAACTCAGAAGGACTGAGCACAGGACACAGCACCATTGGACTGATACTGCAGAATGTGTGAACTTTGTAATATTGCAGTACCACTGGACTTTTACTGCTGAATGTGTGAACTTGGTAATATTGCAGTACCAATGGGCTTATACTGCAGGATTGGTTGTGCAAATTATGTTGTAATTAAAAAAAAACTAAATTAGTTTTTTGTATTTTTTTAAATAACTTTTTTTTATTTTTTTAAACACTTGGGAATATTGGAGAAATAACTATGCCCTTAGAGAAGCACAGAGCACAGGACACAGCACCACTGGACTGAACAGGACACAGCACAGGACCCAGCAGCACCACTGAACTCAGAAGGACAGAGCACAGGACACAGCACCACTGGACTGAGCACAGCACAGCACAGCACAGAACTGAACAGCACGAGATATAGCAGGACAGAGGACCACCTAACACACCCTCCCGCTACCCTGATCAAAGCCTGAGTGAAGATGGCGGCGACTAGCGGGGAATTTATAGGATCCGAGTATCGCGAGATCCGACAACGGGATTATGAGTCATAGCCTCGGTTTCAGATTTGAATTTGGCGCCAATACCCGGATCTGTCTCGGAGCCGACTCGGATCGGCAACGTTCGGGTGGGCTCGGATTTCAGAAATCCGAGTGCGCTCATCTCTAATATATATATATATATATATATATATATATATATATATATATATATATATATATATAGATAGATAGATAGATAGATAGATAGATAGATAGATATATAGACATATATATAGATATGTAGATATAGATATAGATATAGATATACATATATATATATATATATATATATATATATATACACACCTACATACCATATTGCCACTTCTACAGCCTTCCTTGCAAAACTATAACATTCTATTCACTTACATTACCATTCCAATTTTCATATTGCCTCTTCTAAATTTCCAATTCGAAAAGATTATTAAAGAAAATTAATTATAAATAATGTTTTAGGTACATAATCAGTGCAGTTTTCCAGTTCATCAATCACCAAAATTAGCAATTTGTTAAAAAAAAACACATAAAAAATTTGAGAGAATTAAACACATGTAACTATTTTGGATCTGTATATATTTTTTTTATATATAGTTTTATGGTTTCAGTTTGGCCAGACTTTAAAACATCTTTTTTTAAATCAAATAAGTACTGCAGAAGGTTCAAATTACCAAAATATATATTATAACAAATGCCCTTGTAAATTGACTGCTTTTTAAATGCTTCTTTGTCACTCAAATAAATATCACAATACTGGTATAATTGGAACAGATAATTGTTTGTAATTATAAAAAGCTTTGTTTTATTCAAATAGATGTGACACCCTTTTCTTTAAATTGCTACACTAAATAGTGTCTCTTATATATAGGCAAATCAATTCAGCTAATTCTGAATTTGTGCTACTTTCAGAGATTAGCCACTGTGAAATTAATTTGTGAATCATACCTGATTTGCCAAAAATCTGGCCAATAATTATAAGTTACAGAATAATCAGACCACATTTTTCCATTTACAAAGCAAGAGAACTCCCTGATATAGAATATCCCAGGGTGCCTAGCACTGAGGTTGGTTGAAGATTTTCATCATCATCATAATTTATTTATATAGCGCCAACATATTCCGTAGCGCTTTACAATTGGGGACAAACACAGTAAACTAATAAACAAACTGGGTAAAGCAGACAAAGAGGTGAGAAGGCCCTGCTCACAAGCTTACAATCTATGGGACAATGGGAGTTTGATACATGAGGTTAAGTCTACATTTTGCATTTCGGTCCAGCCAGACTGCAAAGGTAAACGTCACTCATAAGCTAAATGATCCTGTCACACAACAATGTTGGTCATGGGGTAGTTGTCTTGTGTGAAATTGTGTAACGGATGGTAATAGGGTAATATAATGAGGTTAAGAGGGTGGTTGAGGAACATTATAAGATTGTCTGAAGAGGTGATTTTTCAGAGAACGCTTGAATGTTTGTAGACCAGAGGAGAGTCTTATTGTGGGAGGGAGAGAATTCCATAGAGTGGGTGCAGCCCGAAAAAAGTCCTGTAACCGGGAATGGGAGGATGTAATGAGGGTGGATGGGACACACTTGCAATAAATGCTTGTAATAAATCTGAGCATGATTGAAGAAGCTTGTACAGGGGCAGTGTTGGCAACATGATTGGAGGGACAGGAAAAAGGTCTGACATGGCACAGGTATAATAAGGCTGTAAGTGTACTGGACTGAAGTAAGGCGATATACTTGCAATGCTTGTAGTAAAGCTGGTTTGCACACAAATAATACATGACAAGAGTCAGTGCCAGCCAGGAGCCAGACTGATCCAGGGGACCAAAGGAGAGAGCAGAGTCTAGAAACAAGCAGAGGACAGGGGTTCCAGAAGTCCACAAGGTCAAGGTCAAGTCAAAGACAAGTTCACATATCCAGGAAATTCAGACAGGTGATTCAGCAGTAGGCTCAGAAATTACAGCTCCAGTAATAAACAATGACTGAAAAGTTGTGATATAAAACATTGCTAGAAAACTACACTGGACATTGTCCAGGAACAGAACACAGAAGGTGGAAAGTTATCTCTTCTTTTTACAAGTGCAGGGTCATGACAGCATTTTTAATTCAAAATAACAACCTGCAGATAGTCTGGTTGAAATACTTTTGATATATTAAGTGCAAATAACATCATTAATTTTGACTGCAAAAACTGATAGCGATGATCTATGGATGGCAAAAAAATGAAGGACATTCCCAGGACAACTCAGTATGGTATTGAATAGCACTGGGCCACTTTTGTCATACCTTGGGTAGTTGGTACCAGGTATAAGTTTAAAGACATAAAATCATTAAGTATACTGTGCAACTAAGAGCTCCATAAAGTCCTGGCATCCACTGTCAGGTCCAGTTAGACATATAGTTCCACAAATGTACCTAATAGAAAGGAAACTCACATACATTTTTTTACAAATGTTTTTATTAAAATAAAGACACCTCCAATCATTAATTTACCATTTAACTAAACTGCAAAGTCTAAAAGAAATCTTACTGAAGAGCATTTTTTACCCCTGATGCAACTATATGCCAGCATCTAGAATACAATATAACACAATAGTACAGCATTTTATCTACCAGAGTGTAGTGCTATGTATGATGCATTTTCAATACCTAGTATATCTACAACTAAATGACATTGGCCTGAATGGAGCCAGAGAAGCATTACGCATCTAATTTACTGTTATGCATAAAATAAAATAAAATAAATATCTTAATGTCAAATTAAAATTATATTAATGAGTATCAATGTAATATGTGATTATGGATGTAAAGTTTACGTTAGTTCATGTATTAATTTTTTTAGTAAAAGGCCTCATATACTTATATCATCAAATATTTTAGATAGTCATATTGTGTTGCTTAGAATTGTTGCTGTAACCCTTTGCCCATGTCCGTTAGCTTACAGTACTAGATTGATTGAATTTTATCACAACCCCCAGTTTTTGCAGCTAGCTATTGTAACATAAATTTATTAAATTAGTCAACTGAAAAACAAATACAAATGTGTCTGTTTTGCATTATGTGAAAACGACACCGCTGTTCAGTGCAATCCATCTCTGGATACCTGCTCATAGAGTTTAACCATTAGTTCCAGTATTTCTATACTGCTGTTCAGTGCAACTAATCTCTGCGCATCATCTCATAGAGTCAGCTATTTTTCCAGTGTTCCTCTACCGTTGTGCCCTACCACTGCTCCACAACTTCTGTCTGTTGCTTTACGGCCTTCACTGCTGTAATTCCTCCTGAGCTCATCTCCTACATATAGGTCTTGCCTGACACTCTCTCGGAGGGTCGTGACCTGCGGGGCAGGGGCTGCAAAGCCCATACCTCGTTGCGGAGGCTCCTGGTAAAGACAACCTGCCTTGTTAGATTCCAGGCCATAGGGTCAGTGTAGAGTCAACTCAGACAGAGCCAGGCATCCTATTCTTTGCTGTGAATTGTGACATCCAATGGAAATCTTCTTTCCTACCAAGGAACATGTGATCTGCAATTAGACTATTGATGGATAGAGCTCATGTGACCTTGGCATGCCGTTATAAACAGTGCACAGCAATGAACTATTTTTTATGCTTTTCTTTGCTAGCCGAGAAACGCGTCGGGCTATTAGCAGCAAACTTGGTGGACATTGGTGCCTCACCAACCATGGGGTTAATTACTTTATATCGCCTTCAGGTGTTCCAAGCTTCATACCACTGGACTGATCGAGGGGCAGATGTTTATTATTTCTTCTACTCTACAGGCTGAAGAATCGGCTAAATGCCAACTGTGTTTTTGAAAATTATTTCTTGCACACACCCTGTGTTTCTCCTTCAATGGAGATCTGATTCACATGTAGCTTTGATCATAGGGACCTTGTCCATGGATGGTGATGACTATTATGAGGATTTTCATACAATAATCAAAGACGTCTGGAGCTTAAAAGTTATAATGTGTGATGTACCTATGGTCTGATTTATCAGATTCCACCAGTAATGCACAATTGTTTTTCTATATGCTAATTTAATATTTTAATAAAGTGTAATTATTTGGTTTTAAGCTTAGCGCTCTCTTTTGTTTGTCTGTTATAGTTAAGTATTGTTCTGTGTTGCCAGCCACGTTTTGCAAAATGAGTCCAAAGGGCCTGGCTGCAGTGTCCTTCAGTTGCTGACCAGAAGTCTAGCATTTGTTGGAAAGAAAATTCCTTTGCCATCACGTTTCTTTCAAATCTTCAGTTCTGTTAAGCTTCGGAAACATTTACATTTATTTGTAATATTATGAGTAGCTCTTTTATGTAAGCCAACTTGTATTACCAGCTAAATGGGCCTTTAAAATCAAGGCAAGATGAGTGCACAATTTTGTTGCAGATACATTATGTTAGTCGAAATGATTTATCTGCTGATTATATATTTTTTAGATAGCAATAGCTTGACAATGGTATCTGTTACCCTCCTTTGATGAATGAAATGATGCACAAACTATTAAAATGTCAAGAGATTACCTATAGCTATTTTTGTATATACGTATGTTTTGCACAGCTGTCTAAATTCAATTAAATATTTTAGAATAAATGGAAAATCTCTTGCTCTGCTCATATAAAACATTCCCATTAACACAAGCCAAAAAAATAAATAAAAAATAAAATACCATCACCAGCTAGCAAGTGCAAGGACATAATTGAAAAAACGGATGGAAATCATTAAAATATAATTATCCAAAGAAAGTAGTGCCTTGATGAACAAGCCAACTACGTGAATGAAGACTTTAATTCTAAATATAATACCCCTAGTCAAAATGAAATGTCAACACAATTATCCCTATAATGACTAATGTTGTCGCAGGAAGGGTAGCACAAATACAAAAGCAATGTAGAACTGTCTTGCTTTTAATTTATGAAAAACCATCAAACTTTCAAGTGTTTCATGAACTTTAGTTCAGTGTTATTTCTACTAGGAAAAGCAATTTGTGCAACATCTGACAATTAATTTCTACTTTTAAAATGAATGATAAGCTATTATTAATACAAAGTAGCAGTGATTACAGGAGACTAGACCTAGACAATGATTTCATAGCACTCTTAATTTCTTTGAAATGTATGTCAAATTTGTCAAGGGTCACAAAACTAAATATGTAATAGGTGATATCCCACTACTTAAGGTGATTCTTTCTTCTATTATTATTTCCTAAACCTTGTATTAACATTTCTGATCCTTCCCTTCCCATATTCTTCCCTTTCTCTATTCTTTAAAAAAAAAAAAGGTAGTTATACCCAAAAAATGGTGGAGGGGGTTGTCATGATCCTGCACTCGGAAAAAGAAAACATACTATTTAAATAGGGGGGGCCTGCTGTATTAGTGCTCTGAGAAATAATTGAGTTTTGCCTGTGTCTATTTTAATTTGTTTGTTGCTTTGTAATTATTGTGCATGTTACTGCAATTCCTGAGAAGGATTTTGGTTTGATCATGACCTTGTGGACTTCTGGGGGTAAATGTCTTAAGCAGCGGATTCTGCAAGTCGTCGATATTTGGCGACTCTGCAGGGGAAATTTAAAATGGCAAAGACTTTCAAGGCAAAACTTGCTTAATACATTTATTCCTTGAAATCTTGGCCTTGGCTTGTTTTTGGCTTTATTATTTGTGTACAAGCCTGCTACTTCCACCCTATTATCTGAACATCTCATTTACCATAATTACCAGTATATGCAGCTACTACTGTTTCCTGCACCAGTAATACCTGTGATTGACCAGTCTAGTGTACTGTCTCTTTAGTCCTGCTGTGTGTTAAGCCTGATTGCCTGCATCAAGTCTTCCCTCTAGCCTCTGGGCTCATTTACCATTACTTCTGAACTCATGACTGTTTGCCGTGCATACCTATTTCAAGTATGTACTGCAAAAAAAAAGTTTTGTTATCATCCCAGCTTCTGCCTCTGCTCTCCAGTTTTGTGACAGGGGGGTAGGTCAGGGAGGGTTGAACAGCATATTTTAGTCCACAATAAGTATAGCAGTAAAGAAATGTATATTTCATTCTATATAACATCTTCTATTCAACAAGCAACTGCAAATTATCTCAACTAATACCAACAGCTAAAGAGTGAGTACCTAGAGAAAAAGTAAATTAGAAACATCATTACTTGCAATGAGCTGGCAGAGAAAGAAAGAGGAAGGGGTTGAGCCAAGTTGTTCCATTTCCAAGCAACCATTCTAAATTGAGTTACAGGCCAAAACTTAGTTGGGGGGAAGGGCACCCAAAAATGTGAAGCCATGGGGTCTAATAAGTTGGCAATAATGCACTTGGTGTGCTACATCTTGTGCAGCTAACAAATTATCCCTAAGATTGAAGACATTGAGGATGTCTCAAGCTTTTTCCAAGAATAGGCTATCTGACACTTTGTTGCATTTAGGATGTTCAGATTAGACTTTGTGTATACTTAGTTGTATCGGGATAAAAAGAGAAGAATCGAGAATAATAGAGTCAGGCATGCAAATCTTAGTATGAGGAGATGGCCTCCTTCCACATAGTGTCCAGCTCCACACATTCCCACCAGTTGTTAGATAGAGTACCCACCCATCCGCATAACCTATAGCATTAGCAACTGAATACCATTTGTAATACACTTGAACAGAATTTTCTCCAATGCAAACACATATGGATGGAGCTTATTACTACACTAGTTCTCATAGTGGATCATTTTTCTCTGCCAGCAAAGAACCTCTAGTGTAATATGGGGGAACGCAACAACTTAAAATATCTGTTATGAGTATTTTGGAGAAATTGATAGAGACCTTATTAAGAGATGTGGGAACTGTTTTTCATTTCTGAGAATGAGGGGACCTATATAAGGGAATGATATCTGCCAGAAATAGCACACCCTGATTGATCCAAAGGGAGAGAGGACAAGGGTCCATGTCTGTAGGAAAGGCTGGATTGTTCCAAATTGGGATTTATGTTGGAGCTGTAGAGAGCAGAGTGAAGCAATGTGTGTTGTGTATATGAGTCCCATATCTGCAGTGAGAAAATTATTGTTGAGTGCCATTTAACATTTGGGTCCCTATGCTGGGAAGGTCACAAAGAGGGCAGTGAAACCTTGTGCTGTGTTCTGTTAGTTTCTGACTCTGACTGCTGCCTGATCCGACCTTTGAAAAAGTTTATTGGAATACTCTTGTCAGTTATTTTTCCTAACCTCTGGATAGTTATTGGTATTCTCTCAATCACATTTTTTCTGGACTCCTGTCCTCAGTACTTGTTTACCTTTGATAACTTCTTGGATAGATTTCTGGCACACTATTCTTCATTACCAGCTCCAACTGTCAGCTATTTCACTCCATTTCAATTTTCATGCTTGGATTTCAAATGCTGACTAGCCCACCTAGTTTTGCTTAAGTGCTGGATAACCAGAATCAAACCCTGTCACAAGTGTCACAGGACTTTCCAGCAGATTATCTGTCCAGAAAGAGGCTTTCAAGATTCTCCAAGCTTCTGATTATGCCACGGTTGAACCCTGAACCCCGGTTGAATACTTAATCTGCCAGATCATTTTCCCTGGTGAACAGAACTTAATTTGCAATTTTAATTTGAAGCCTCTTTCTTACTAATTTGAACAGCAAAAAGTGTGAATCAATCTACTTTTATTATTAAAACATTCCCAAACTTGAGCTTTCAATTTGGACTTACATAATCCTACCCTGTGAATACTATACAATGACCCAGATAAAGTGGCTTTGGCCAAGATGCATCTTTGGTCCCTTACAAAGGGATGTTGGACAAATGAAGAATTTTCAGCTGAATTCTATCATTGATCTTCTGATTGTAAATGACCAAGCTCTTTGTAGTCAGTTTAGATTAAAGATGCCAAGGGACAGTATCTTGTTCCTGATACTTTAGAAAAGTTAATGCTGTTCTCTATTAAAACTGAATGGAGGTTTAAAGAGAGAAAGGAGGGAAAGGGATTTTTTTCCTTGTGCTTCATCTTCAGCTTCCTCTTATGTAGCAATCGAACCAGTGGAACCAAATAATCTTGGTGCATTTATGCTTTCCTCAGAATGAAGACTGAGAAACGGAACCAAGGTCTTTGTCTTTACTGTAGTTATAAAGGAGACACTGCACAAAACTGTCCCAATAAACTGGGAAACAACCAAGCCTAGGGGTAACGTAGGAGGTCCACCTATGCTCATACTTAATCTCTTCCAGAAATTCTCACTTATTGCCTGTCCTGGTGGCCTAAGTTCTCTTGAAATTCCTGTCCTTATTGATAGTGAAGCCATGGGAAATTTTGTGCTTAATGATTGGCCTGAAACCTTGAAAATTCCACTGGACACTTTAAATTCTGTTTGTGGTTTGGATAGTAACATTCTTCAGGTGGCTTAATTCAAAACAAGCCTCTATAGGTTACTATATATTTTGGTAGTTTATGCTCCAAGCAGCTATTTCTTTTTCCATCCCACAAATTTTCCCATGTTCATTATCCTTGGCTGATTAAACATAATTCCAACATAGATTGGTCCCTGTAGTCATTGAAGCGATGCCTGTGTTCTGCATTGTTTAACCTTACCAGTTCTTACTGCTCAACTCATATCAGAATTACTTCCACTTTCTTATCAGTAATTTTCAAACATATTCTCTAAGAAAGATGTGACAATCTGCCTCACCACAGAAGCTATGACTGTAACATTGACTTCATTACTAGTGTCAGGTTGACTAAAGGAAGACTCTGTATTTTGGATTCCTAAATTGAAAGCCATGGAAGCATATATAAATCTAATCTGTTAAATCGCCATTCGGAGTAGGATTACGTTTTTGTTTCTTAAAAACATGATGGTTTATGGTCTTAAATCAATTATTGGGAGCTTATTAGAGTAACTGTAAAAAATAAAATTCCTTAGTCACTCATTTCTGAACTCTTTGATCAATTGAAAGGTGCCACAATTTTTTTCCAAGATTGATCTCCGATGGGCATAAAATTTAGTTGGAATTCAGGAAGGAAAGAAATGAATGAAGGCTTTTAACATGCACAATGGACATTAAAAACTTCTTATGATGCCATAGCCTATCTAATGTCCCTGCAGTCTTCGAATATTTAATCAATTATGTTTTTTTCAGGAATTCCTTGGCAGATTTATTGTAGTTTATTTGGATGAAATTCTCATTTATTTGACTTCCTTAGCACAGCATCAATAACATATTAAAAGAAAGTCTAAACACGTTGGGAGGCAGCAGTTGTTTTCCTAGTCACCACAATATTCTATTACAAAGGAGTGGTGAGACAGAGAAAAATACCCAGGCCTTACTACATCTAAGTGCACTCTCGTGCCCACTTAATCCATGCTTCTGGTAGGGGAATCCACCTGTTAGTTACATATGTGACCTGTTTTTTCAAGATGTTTGGTCTTATTTATTTAATGTGAGTTTACTTCTTTATATTCACATTTTAGGTAATAAAGGGTATTATGCAAGATTTGCATTTTTATTTCTTTTACCATATGTCCTGCGATTGGTGTGGTGTCTTGAGTGGAGAGTCCTATTGAAATAAACTGTAGAAGGTTTCAAGGCTTTTCATTCAATTTATCTTGAAGCATACAAAACACCAAAGGGGATATGGTTACCTCATCACATGGTGGATTTTTTTCATTCAGAATTATTTCTCCCCATACTATAAACTGTTTCATATTTCTGTTATCTAATGTCCCATCTAGGGGTAAATGTATCAAAGTGCGAGTTTGCCAGCGTGTTTAAATCGCGGCAAATCGCAATTTTTTTTTTAAAAAATGGAAATGTATCAAGCTGCAATTTTGACACTCATGTTCAAAATCGCTGGTCATCTCTGGTGATTTTGAGCGATGTAAACACTCCCGAGTTTAGCTAACTCTCCTGTGTTTGGCAAACTCTCCTGTGTTGTAACAGTGAGTTGTCAACACATCACTGTTACACTGACCTGTCATACAGCTCCGGCAGCTGTTAAAATGTTAAAGAACAGAAAAAAGTTGAAAAAAAAAAAAAGCGTGAGGTCCCCCCACTATTAATGCTTAACCCTAGTGCTGCCTGACTAGTGCTGGTCCCGTGAAAATCGGGGAAAAATTTTGCGTGGGGTTCCCTCGATTTTCACTTTACCAGCACTAGGCAAACCAGCCAGGGTTGGCGGCACTATAGCAGGGAGACGCGCAGCAGGGGTCCCCCTGCCATAATGACTAACCAACCCTAGACTGTTCAGCGCTGGGCTGGATTCCCTAGGGAGTGGGATCCGCTGAAAAAAACGAGCGCCCCCCCCCCTAGAAAGAACAAGCCCAGTGCTGATTGCACTAGGGCTCTTCCTACCACCCCTGGGCTGTGGGTAGTAGGGTAATACGGCGTAAAGTAGTAAAAAAAACAAACTGACACCAATTTTGTTTGTGGAACTACAAGTCCCAGCCAGCCAGGTTGCCAAAAACAGTGTGGCCATGCTGGAGCTTGTATAACTACAAGCACCAGCATACCCACGGCAGCCAGGGCATTTTGGCACTTGGAGAACCACAAGTGCCAACATGCCCTGACATCCCTGGCTTGCTGGGCCCTGTAGTTCCACAAAGAAAAAAGTTTACAAAGCCACAACACCCTCTTATAAACCATATACATTTATTAAAAATAATAAAACCCACAATAAAGACACTAACCACCCTCTTTTAAACCACAAGTATTTATAAAAAATAAAACAAACCAAATACTTACCAATGATGCCTTCTTTCTTCTTACCACCGTCATGTCCTTAAGTATTTGTAAATCCATCTTGCCGGCTTGCCCCAGTCCCAGCCATTGATACCTCCATAAGGGAATCTTTTCCAACAGGAACTCTTCGCCCAGAAGGGGCACATATTTGTACATCCCGACTCTTTAGGCTTGATTGAAGATAAAAATAAAAAAAAACCAGGAGCCGCCGCAAACACCTCCTACCTAGTAGGAGGTCCGTTTCGCAATGCTCTTACGCTGTTTGTGTAAGAGCTAACTACTTTATTATGGTATTTTCCCACGCTAGTGGGGAAATCACATAATACTGTATTTAGCGCTTATGCTAGTAACGTAGCGCATTGCGCATGCGCTAAGCTACTTGCGTAACCTGTATTTACTGTATTACAGCTTACGCAAGTAGCGTAGCGCATGCGCAATGCGCTACGTTACTTGCATAAGCGCTAAATACAGTATTATGTGAGAAAATCGCTGGAGTTGCAAACTCGCAGCTTGATACATTTACACCCTAGTTGTGAAGGATATGCGAAAATGTAATATATTAGATGGTTTCTCTTTAAATGTTTCACATTTTCTCTACTCACTGGGGCATATTCAATTAGCTTTCGGATTCGCGGTAACGCGCGTTACCGCGAAAAAGTGCGCGTTCTTGCGGGTATTACGGTACCGCATTAAAGCGAATTTTCGTTCGCAACCCTATGGGCTGCGAACGAAAATCCACGTTATTGCGGTAACGTGTATTACGTTTCGCGGCTGTTCCCGCGCGTTACCGCGAATCCGAAAGCTAATTGAATATGCCCCACTGAGTTGTAATCCAGGTAGATTCTTTTTTAACAGTCTAAGGAGGATTAAACTATAATTATGAGAACATAGAGGGCATTCAGATTATCATTAGTATCTTTATAATTTTATGTAGACCATTTATATCTCCATCTGATAAGCGCCAGAGTATGTATCTTGTGTTTCTATTGTAAAGTGGAGTTTTAGTTTTATGCACCAGGCAGCATAACTACAGTAGGAGTGATTTTATGATATCTCTGATTTTTTTATTTCAGTTTGTCAAAACTGTTTTAATCAGACAACATAATTTATTTGCCAAGCCTGAAAATGTGAGTTTGAGGTTTCAAGGAACTAATTTTTAGGTTATATAATTGCCCTGAAGGATATTAAATGGATCCTATTTAAGTTTAGGCTGATTTCACTCAGGTCTTGCCCACCAACTTAAAGGTGGTCCAAATGTTCCTTGGCTTTACCAACTAGTACAGGAGGTTAATTCGCTAGTTTTCCATTTTGGTTTACTCCTATTACTGCCATGACCAAGAAAGGAGCTGATCATTCCACATAGTCTTTACAAGCTTTAGAAACCTTTGCTGCCTTCAAAAAAAGATGTCACCTCTACAACTGTTCTCCATCATCCTAATACAGAGTTAACTTTTAACATAGAAGTGGATGCCTCACGCGTGGGTGCAGGGGCTAATCTGTCCCAAACAGCCTCTGGCAACTGAAAGTTTCTGTGTTGCGACCTCCAAATTAGCCACCAGTGAAGTAAAAGGTGAATAGGGGAGGTCAAGCAATCCGAGGTCAAGCCATGTGGGCAGCGAGGTACAACAGGGTGAGGCTAAAGCGTAGTCAGGAAGCTGAGGGTCAAACCAGGAAATCTATAAATGCCAGAAGGAGATCCAAGAGGATGGTCAGGGGAAGCCAAGTCTGAAGTCGGGGAGTCAGTCAGAATGCTTAGGAGCAAACAGGAACGCTGGAGCATAAGGAGACCTTGGTACTCTGGCACCAAAATTGTGCCAGAGTCATCTTTAAATAGATAGGGCTCATTCTTATTGGTGGCAGTGGATTAGCTGGCAGAACAGCTGATGCCGACAGTTAGCGTCCAGTTGACTAGCAACGAGGACACACCCCCACTGCATATGTGTTCTCCGGAAACAGGGAGACGCGATACATTGCTAGGCAGCGGGACGGGCCGGAGCTGACAGGAGAGAAGGCATCCATCACCGGCACCGAGTGGATGTGTGGGGACGGCAACCTGACAGTGTTTATGGATCATAAAAATCTTCAATACATTGAATCTGCAAAAGGTTTAATTTCAGACTGGTTCATTTTGCCTTTTTCTTTTTCCGGTTCAACCTTGTAATAACCTATAATCCAGGCTCTAAGAATCTAAATGTTGATGTCTTGTCAAGAAAATTTCTACAGAAATATACTATGCCTCATTTTAACACTCCTACTATACACACTTTGTTGATTCTAGCAGGCCTCACTCAGGATCTTTCATCTACATTATTTTTTGAGGTCCAGGATCAAACACCTCTCACCTCTTATAAGTACCCAAAGCCCACAAACAAATAATTCTGACCAAACAATGTGTGAGCAAGATTTCTGTTCACTCAGCTATTTTTCTTTCGGTTTGGTAGCTACATTTAGACCAGATTTTAGACCAAAATTTTTGTCCTTACTTGTAAAATCTGTGCACAGATCAAAAATCCTAGGACCTTACACTTTGGTCAACTTCAGCCACCACTTTTTCCTAATAAAACTTAGACTAACATCTCCATGGACTTTATAGTTGACTTACCAATATATACTGGTTACAATTTGGTCTACGTGATTGTTGTCTGTTTTAGTAAAATGACTCACTTTGTTCTTTTAACTAGACTGCCTACTGCCAAATGTCTAACATTTCCTTTTTTGTAACATATCTTTGGACTACATGGACTCCAATACTGTTTCTGATAGATGGTCTCAATTTATTGCAAAGTTTTAGAGAACATATCTGAGTCTTTCCTTTGTCTATGATTCCCAATCTAATTATCAATCTGAAAGTGTACATCAGGAACTAAAACAATATCTGAGTTACTATATTTTTACATTTTATGATAACTGCGAAGAATTCTGACCATGGACCAAATTTAGCTAAAATAACTCCTGTCATGCCTTATCTAATTGCTTCCATTTCTTCTATGTTTATGGGTTACATTCTAAGAAGCCAGCTCCTTGTCAAGTCTTCTTCCTTCCAAGCTTCCAGAATTCAGGGCAACATAATTACAACTGAGATCCTACTAGAAGAAACTTACTGCAGCCCTATTCCTTTCCAAGAATGTTGATAACAGGTACCAAAAGAAATGTACTCTTAATATGGGGGACAGAGTATGGTTATTCACATGCAAAACTATCCAATAAATTGTGACCTAAGTTAATTGTTTCCTTTAATATTATTAAAAAAGTGAATCCAGTGATAGGGAAGTATTTGAGCATAGCCAGGATTTTACATTGCTACTTAGTAAAACCAGAATCTTTAAGGTGAGACATTCTCACAAACCTTCTCCTGTTATCATTGATGGTCATTTAGAGCTAATTGTCGAGAAATCTATTCAAGTGTGTGTGTGTGTGTGTGTGTGTGTGTGTGTGGGAAGGGGATGTTACTGTCACAAGTCACTGAAATCTCCATCACAGGCTCATACTATCTGTTGCAGATCAGCTAAGGTTCAGTATATCTCAACATCTGGTGGTCACATATCTGCACTCTGTTCTGAACCTTGACAGGCGTGTCTTATGGAGCAGGTTGCTGATTGGCTCCCCGTCCTTTATAGGTACAATGCAGCACAGATATGCAAAAAAAAAATAGATATCTACCCAGATGGAGAATCAATTCAATAATAAAACAATACTAACATAAAAAGTTTTACAGTATGTACTCCTTACTTTTTTATAGATATAGTCATATAGATTATATACGCTGCATAAAAATACTGTAAAAGTCAGCTGTTTCAGAGATGCACGGTGATTCTTCCTGTGTAAGGAAAGCTTTTAATTGGTCATTTGAGTATTGGAATTTGAATTCCAAGAACAGCCTCAAGATCTTCACTAATGCCTGAAAGAATAAGTCTGAAAAACTGAAAATCTGAAAGCAATGGAAAATTATTATTATACTAGAAATAAACTTTAAATGATCAGGAAATCAATACTGCTAATATCTACAACATTTTAATACAACAGAGTGCTCTGAATGCTTCCATGCATTTAAATCAATTTGTGCATCACTGGTATTCCTTTAAGCCCCCTGACACATGAAAGACAGTTTGTAAAGAAAGACGAAGGAATATTTCAATATGTAAGACTAAAAACAAAAGTACTGCTGTCCTACAATAATGAACATATTATCAATTTGATACATTTCAATGGCTAATTAAAACATAACAAAGACAAACAAACCAAAAGATTTCAATATTCACAGTTTATTCCTCAGAAGCTTCCTACAAGTACAGTCCTGAAAGCTTTTTTTTAATTATTTTTTATCAAGGTGATTTTTGACTACGATCTGAGTACTTTATTGTATCCAACCATCATCACCTTGCTCACCTGGCATGTCATCAGTTTTAAAGTTGGGCGGAATTGAACAGCCAGTAGCCAATCAAATCATTGCAATGTTCACAACAGCAGAGTGTGCTGATTATGTGAGACAGTGACCTGTCCTCTCATGTTAGGGAGGACAGGGCTGCATGTAAAAGGTCATAATGGGAAGATGTTAATGGAGGCAATCAGTAAGACACAGACTAAAAGTTAGATAGAGAAAGAAGCAATGAATACAAACTGCAGAGTTGTGATGTCAGGCTCCTGATGCAAGAAGATGGTTGTGTCACAGGAACATCTTTATGAAATGAAGTTCATGCATTCAACTTGCATTTTTTCTTCTTTTGGATAAAAAAGTACACACTTTTGCTTCTTATCTAAATGGTACCATGGTATAAAGTATTGTTTTACCAATATTGCACATCTTATATTGTATTTTCATTTATGAGTTTCTCGATAAAGTAGGCAGCTAGATTTGCCAATCATGTTTCCTGTAGCAAAACAACATGGCTGGGGTCACACAGTCACTTCTCACACAGTCTCTTCAGTCTTGGTCATTGACTGTAGTAGTCTTTGTGTTAAGCAGTCATCAACTGCCTTCAGTCTGCCTTCAACTTTCCAAGTGACATCTTGGTGTTTGTCAACCAGAGCTAATTCGGCATTAGTTTAGATTATGTTTTGCCTGCTTCATAATTTATTAAACAAATTTGTACATACCTCCTAGGGGGAAATTCTGCGCTACTGTAGAAAGTAAAGCAGCCTGCGCACTAATACTAATATTACGGCAGATAAATATGCAGGTAATGATAATAAGTACAAGTCAGTGTCATACTGGACCACCAGAACACTGTGGAAGTCCCCGTGGGGGGCTCCTGATGCCAGTGGGCCCTCTGCCACTTACAGTGAAGGAGAAGAGTCATAATTGGGGTTTTGCGACATGTGCCCCCTCATAATGAAGATCTGCACTACCCAGATGGACTTCTCTATAAATCAGAATAATGTGCTGGCTCTGGATGCTTCTGATTGGCCACACAGGAGGGCAGAGGAGCAGAGGAGCTTTAAACTATGAGTTCACAGGTTGCGGCTGCTCAAAGCTGCAATTAACACGTTGGGACTGAAAAATTGGCAAGACATATGGAGCAACAAATAAGAGATAAGAGCAGCAGAGAAGCAGTAAGAAAGCTGAGACAAGGAATACAATATAAATCACAGGGATGGAGAAAAGTGGGGTGCAGGCAAGGGGAGACAAACAAATAGGGGATTTATCTTTAAATATAAAAATGCCTTATGTATGTTATATTTCAATATTTTAATATGGAGGACTCATTGTAAATTCCTGTGTGAATTCCTGTGTGAATTACAATACTTCAGCATAAAGACCTGCATGCAGGTCACACAGGAATTCACACAGGAATTTACAATGAGTCCTCAATAAATAGGAGGGTAATAAAAAGGAAATACATCACAAAACAATACATTGTGTCAGAATGGTCCATTTTCTAATAACCTTTGCAAAACATACTGGGTCTTGATGCTGTTTCTCAATAATAAATCAATAAATCCAACAACTGTAATGTATATAGAATGTGTACAATAAAGACACCAACAGACAATTTAGCATTCATTTAAAATTTCTCTGTGATGAACAAAAGAAATTTCCAGCTGTGAAAGTGTTAATAAACAGAGCTCTATATATATATATATATATATATATATATATATATATATACACAGTGGTTGAAATTGGGGTGTATGCAGTGGTATGCCATTGTGCCAATTCCTTTACTGTAGATTTTCCATACCATCACTCTAAATTTCCATAGTATCACGGCTACACTTCTAAATTTCCACTTAGATCACTACTATATAATACCGCTTTCATACTGCCGCCCCGGCAATTTCCCGGGTTTTTGAAGCCGGGTTTTTGCCGGGGCTCGGAGCGTCCCAGCTCAGAAACACCATTCATACTGCACCTCGGACCCGGGAATTTCCCGGGTTGACCCCATTCATACTGCACAAGTCTGTGCCCTGACAATTTGTGGGAGTCATCACCAGAGCAGTTTTCATTGGCTGAAAACATTTTTTTTCTGTAATAGTCTGCTTTTCTGCTGTTTTGTCCATAAAGATGTGTGATTGTATCTTATAAGATATTTTCATTTTTATTGTTCCATTGTATCATTTGTAAACAATCAGACATTTCTTCAGTGTTTCCACCAATTCCGTTCTGTACTGCTCACCACTCCGTACTTTACTTTAGTCACATATGTAAAGTATGTGCGACCTTTCTCTTTTGTTTGTTTCTTATAGTGTGGATGATAGAAGTAGTTGTTTCAGTCCATACTGTTGTTTTCCTCTCGAGTTTTTTTCCCCTGGTTTTATGTATGCAGTTAATGTAAATATTGTGAGCATTACAGGTCAGACAGCCAATCAGCTTGTTTTCTGTGCAACCCGGGTTGAAAAACCCGGGATGCACCATTCATAGCGCAGGCAACCCGGCTCCGACCCGGGAATTACCCCTCGATAAATCCCGGGTTGAAGACCCGGGTTTTTAGACCCGAGATTTTTGACTTGTACCATTCATACTGCACCAAGACCCGGGTCGTTTGAGCTCGCCCCGGCAAAAACCCGGGATTTTGGTGCAGTATGAATGGGGTATAACTGTCCCTGAGGAGAGTGGTGCAAAACTGAAACATTGTATTGGAATAAACACCTTTTGTTACTACATTTGACTAAGTGCTGCCTCACCTGGAATTTCTAATTAGTACCATATTAGAGCCAACCTCCTGAGATGGCGATAACAAATGGGCCCTTTAGTCCTAAGACTTTTGCCTGAAACAAGTAAACAAAACCTTGCATGGTGTATTGTAAATAGTCCTTTAAAAAAAATATACAGTTCAGTTATAATAACCAAATCATAAACTTGTTTATTACACAAGTAAAACTTCAAAATGACATCCTTTTAAGACAATTTAGTTCAATGGAAAATGTTTATTGCTGTCCTTATCCTATCTGAAAGTATAAGAAAAGTTAAATATTTATTGAAAATAATTAAGCCAAGTTTTACCCTTCTTATACATATATTATTAAACTTTTAAAATTATAGTGTAGGACTTATGTAGAATTGCATCCGAAAAAAGGCACATTCTACGTAGTTAGCCGAGTTAGACACATTACAAGATGCATTCACATCTGAATTGCTGGTATATAGGCTTGGTCTACTGCTGGATTAGGCAGTAGTATATACGTCTGGTTTATGGCCGGCCACTGTTATATCAACAGTATCAAAATATATGAATGTAGTCTAAACTGTACACAATATAACCATATGGACAGTGGTTACTCATAAAAGTGAAAGGCCTATCTACATTTGGTTGCACTTACACACACTTATTGTACTTGGTCTATGTTTACATGTCCCTTGCCTCCCCCAATCAACCTCCATAAGTGTAATGAGTCGAATACACAAAAGTCAACTGACTCTGCATACAAATGCAAGCGTAAGTCTTTTTGTGCACATGCGCAGTAGTGAAATTCATATTTTATGGTACACAAATGGACTTTCCTCCAACTCTACATGAGGCCTTGTTTAATCTGCCATAGAAAGTACATTTGTGAATTGCAAGTAACAAGATACAGTTATTTTAATTGCTATCTCACAGTGCTGGGGCCATGTGTTCAATTCTGACCAGAGTCCTGTGTAGAGTTTGTATGATCTGCCCATGTTTGTGGGTGTGCTCTGCTTTCTTTCCACAGTAAAAAAAACATACTGGTAGATTAATTGACTGCTGTCAAAAATGAACTGTGTTTGTGGGATAAGGAATTTTTACTTAAGCTTCAGTGGGACTGGCACAGATATGAAAAATACAGCACGGCAAAATAGGGTGGCACTATATAAATTATATATATATATATATATATATATATATATATATACAAGTTAACCCGTGCATGATACTCATGCATTCTAGTCAAATCAAGCTACTTAAGGTGTTAAAAAGGTTCTTGTCATGCATTTGGGCCATAGCCCAGGCCTCAACCACCAACCACTCCCCACTGTCACCCCCGGAAACCACCAACCACTCCCAACTGTCACTTCTCCTTCAAGAAATATAAATATATTTTTTTTAAATCTTTATAAACACTTTTAACAATTAACATATTAAATTAACAAATTAAAAACATCTTAGTATACCAAATTTCAGCCCTTTCTGAATTTTTTTTTCTACACACACTAAGAATTTAGTAGGTCAGTGTATAACTCCGCCCAGCAGGTGGCGCTGCAGCTTGGTTTTATTTTTTCCACACACACACAGACAGACTAACACACGCCACTAGACATTATATATATATATATATATATATATTTTATATGTATAGATATATGTATAGATATATATATATATATATTTTTGTTAATGTGTTCCTATTTCTTTGTATACGTACAATAATTACCATTTTCCAGAACTCAATCTCAACACTTGGTTCATGGGTTCCACCAGTATGGGGTGAAAGAAAGACATTCAGTAAAATTCCTGGCTGTAACAGATGTGCTAGAATGCATCCTTTTAGTTACAGATAGTCACTATTACAGTGACAGCCCACTGTACAATGCTGACCAATTAGAGAATACAAGTTCTCTGATTGGTCAGTGTAGTGCAGTGACAACATGTCATGTATCGGGTGAAGGAGGAGTTGCTGCTAATTGTCATTACGTAAACAAAAGTGGGGAGGAAGATAAATGGTGGGTGTGGGAAAGAAAGTCATCAGAGAAGGAAAAGAATAACAGGAGAAAGAGTCAATAGAGAAAAGTGAGAGCAAAGATGAAAAAGAGAAGACTGTGGGAGACAAAAAAAAGTAGCTCATAAGATAAAAACAGCTGGTGGAAAGAGATTATAAAGAGTTTGAGTTTGGTGTCTGACATGGTAAGTATTGTAGGCTAAATTGTGTTGGTAACTGCTTTGTATTATAAAATGTCTGAATAAAATTACTAAATAAAAACAAAATATACAGTAGTAAGAAACTGTGCCTCAAAAACCAGTCATTTATACAAAGATCTTGTATAAATTACTAGGCAAGCTTGTTCAATGTTCATAGTCCACCGCCAACTCTTACTACAACTGTTTGTTTGTTTGTTTGTTTTTATTTACTAAATGAATTTGGACATTTTAGTGATAATTTTGTTGAAAATTTGCTGTAACAAATTGGGCCTGAATGCCATTTGGGCATAATTTATGTTCTACTGATTGAAAACTGGCAGATTTACTGCAGGCCAAACCGCTCAGAAACCACTGTTTTTCAAAACGCTGCATTACATATCACCATCCCAAAGAGTGAAATGTATCGCGTTGCAGCTTACCAAACTCATAAGAAATCAAACTGTTTGAGTTCTCTTGTCTGGCAGCGTGTAAAAATAAATAAATAATAATTTAAAAAATCTCCCTTTTGAGTTTAAAACCTCCTCCTTTTCTGTGCATTCTTTGTCACTGATAGAAGTTAGTCAGGACTCCTGGCCAGTCTGCTCATGGAGATTCTTTAGTTACCAGTTTGTGCTTCAACTCTGACTCTTTTCCATGTAAAAGATCAATACAACTCCAACTTTTTGGCATCCAACTTACTTTTAATTTTCCATAAGTTGGAGGACAGAGCTCTTTTACTATTTGTGGTGACTTAGAGTAACGGACATTCAAGTAGGAGACATAATCATAATTGTGAGTACTCACACAACGCTAAAAGTTTAAGCGGATCTGACAGGGGACTCAATGTGACGATTTATATTTACATACCACTGCCGAGTGTGTATGTGAATTGACAATATCAAATGCACAATAAATTGGACTACTGAAGATTCAGAGGCTGAGTCCTGTGGACATTTTAATTTTGATTATACTTTATATGAATTTACTATATTTTTCAAGGTGGAGCCTCTGATCCCATGCACAAATGTATGAGCATAGCAATTTTATTATTGAATCATTCTATTAAATATATCATTGGGTCAAGTTGATATATGCTTTTTACTGACATGACATATGTGGCGCCAGGGATTTTATGTTTGATATACTTTGGTTTATGTTAAGCAGCCTGGATAACTGCTACTCCCGTCTGTATGGTAGTAATTAACGGCAGCCTTTCAGCAATTCAAGGGAATTGCTACTCTTTAATTTTCTTAATTCATATAGCCTATAATGGTAATAAAATCCTCAGAAACGGACAATGGATTCCAAACTTTCTCATTTCGAGACACCCTTATGATCCCCTTAATTTTTTACAAGGCACCGCTAAGTCAAAATAATTACCAAGTAGTCCACCGCCATGATTAACACCAGGCCTGGCTGCGGCACCCTGTGAGAATACCTTGGCATACAGTTTGGGAACCACTGGAATAGGGCATTACTGGCTTTGGGCTTTTAGCTCCTCCAGCATTATTGACAGGAAGTAAAGCAAAGCAATAATATGCTGATATCACTTAACCAGGAGATGTGGTGAGCCAATTGATGCCTTTCCACAACAAAAAAGCTGCAGAGATGCTGTGGTTTGGGTCATTGTTTTCGAAAAGACGGCCAAGAGACAAGGTTCATGATATTTGGATATAAGGAGCAAACAATTTACACATAATCTGTTCATGGAAAGACAGTTTATCCATGATGTCTACAGACCAAAACATCAAAATAATCATTTATTTTATTACAGCAAATGTCTCTCACGAAAATGTCTGTATAGTAATCTCCTGTGTATTATCTGTCACTGGCAGTGCTATAACATGAATCTCATTAGTACTCAAAAAGCAGTCAGTATTCTGTCTCCACAAAGTGCTGTTACTGTATGTAAAATAGATGGACATAACTAGTAGACATTGCGGCACCTCTTATTTGATAAAAAATAAAAAAATGTAATGAACAATGATCAAAATTATTCAAGTGACTGAAGTAACTGACTTTTAATAGTAAATAGATTTAACTTGCAAGAACAGCTCTTAGTCACATCTGTCAAATTCCGTATGTGATTGCTTTACTAAAAGTTAAGTTTTAATATGTAATTCATCAAAGAAAAATGATCTGCTGTAATTAAGATCTCTTTCTGGTGGCATTTGCTGTAGTATTTACATCCAGTAAGGCATGTTAGAACTCATTTAAGATACAGTTTATACAAATATTCATAGAATAGAACATTAATAATGTATTTAACAATACCATATATAATAACTATAGCACTCAATATGGGAAGTTTCAGGGATGCTTTGGCCTTGGATTGATTAAGAGTTTTATTACTAAATGAGGACAGTGGAAAACCACAGATCTGTTATCAGTGAATGACACACCATTGAATTGTTCCCCACTGTCAATCAGTCACACGTCAGACTTGGGTCCAATGCGCATTTCCTTTTCACATTTGCTGCTCTGGACAATGTTCTGTTGGGAAACCTTGGGCTCTGGCATTCACGTGGATGTCATTTTGACATGTTCCACCTACTTAAACATTGTTGCAGACCAATATAACCCTTTATGGCAATGGTATTCCCTAATCGCAGTGGCCTCATTCAGCAGGATAATATGCCCTACCAAACTGCAAAAATTGTTCAAGAATGGTTGGAGGAATATGACAAAGAGTTCAAGATGTTGACTTGGCCTCAAAATTCCCAAATCTCAATCCAATCGAGTATCTGTGGGATGAGCTGGAAAAACAAGTCAGAGCCAAGGAGGTCCCACCTCGCAGCTTACAGAACTTAAAGAATCTGCTGCTACACTCTTGGTGCCAGATACCACAAGCCACATTAGGAGGATTTATGGAGTCCATTCCATGTCTAAATGGATCAGAGCTGTTTTGGTGACACAAGGGAGACCTACACAATATTAGACAGATAATCTGACCCAGCCCAAGTTAGCTCATTATGGGACCAGCCTGAGGGGAATTGACCCTAGTCTCTCCCTCTTTGTCTGTCTGTCTGTGTGGGTGATTGTGTGTCTGTAATAGGAAATTTAGACTGTAAGCTCCAATGGGGCAGGGACTGATGTGAATGAGTTCTCTGTACAGCGCTGCGGAATTAGTGGCGCTATATAAATAAATGATGATGATGATGATGATGATGAGGGGAAGATGCCTCCTTGCCCTCCAGCCTAGCGTGCCACTGGGCAGATGGTTTTAATATTGTCTCAGTGTAGTTTGGCCATCATAATGTGTAAAAAGGATAGGGGTGTATACAGTGGTGGGATTCAAATAAATTAACAACCATTTCTTTGCCCTTATGACCGCTTTAAGTATACAAAAAGACATACCGAAAGGTAGTTTAATATTTCATGCATTTAATACTCAAATAAAAACAATAGAAGAGGTAACCAAAACCAGATTATGTTATAAGAAAGAGTTTTGTGCCTTGCTGCTTTTACCCCTTCACACTGTGCCATGCTGCTTTTACCCCCTTCACACTGTGCCATGCTGCTTTTACCCCTTCACACTCTGCCATGCTGCTTTTACCCCCTTCACACTCTTCCATGCAGCTTTTACCCCCTTCACACTCTGCAATGCTGCTTTTATCCCCCTTCACACTCTGCCATGCTTCTTTTGCCTTTCTTCCCACTCTGCCATACTGCTTTTGCCCTTCTTTACGCTCTGCCATGCTGGTTTTGCTCCCCCTTTCTTCTATTCCTCCAATTACCTTTTCTACCGGCTCCTTTCTTCTCTTTTCTTCTCTTCTTGTCTCCTGTCTTCTTGCTTGCAGACTTGCTTGATGACGTCACGCCCGACATTCAGTGCGGACGAAGCAGGGAGGAGGCGTGCCAAAGCTGCGAACAGGTGAGTTTTTTTTTTCTCAAATGACCCTGCTCCCCCCACCAACAAAGTGGGTGGACTCAGTCCGGAACCACCGGTTCACCAAACTGACCTTAAAATTAGGTATTGCTTCTGGCAAACCAGTGCGAATGGACTGAATCCCACCACTGGGTGTATAAATTACACAATATATATCTATTACTCTCTGTTGTTACATCAAGGATGTTCTAACTCCCTTCTGAATCTGTATGATAAGAGTGAATGGTTGTTTGGAAACCCTTTCTTATCAATATTGTGACCCCTCTGGCTTTTAAGATCTATGCTAAATATGCTAACAAGATCTATATAAGCCCTGTATGCTTCTATTCTTACTCAAAACACGGAGTGCATGAATGGCACCAGATCTGCTTCTTTGGTATTAAAAAATTACTTAATGCTTACCTACACTCTAAGTTCTTGTGTCCCTACTGACACAAAAATATATATGTATGAAACTATTATACTAATCCAGCAATGCTATAAAGCCTTCTGATATATATTTCCCAGTTCCAATGTAGGTAAGCAGTATATTGTATTTCTTGAAAGCATTGTAATTCAGGAGGTACATAAGGATGTCTTTGGATTAAATCACCATATAGCCAGACATCTATTAGGACTGTCAATCACTTTTATAAAAGTTCAAATTAGGTGATGCATTTTAGTGTATTATGTCTAGGATAAATATAAATACTATAAGGCTTCTCTCATTCTTTGCTTGATCTCTTCAGAGTATAGGTGAAGATTCACAATTATCAGGTTTCACAGCTTCTGTCGATTCTTGTTCTTCAATCAGGAATGCTTTCACATCTTAATCTGTGTTAAAGTCCTTATATTCCTTTCCATCAAGAACTGGTAAAATGAATTGGATACCACAGGGCAAACTTTCGTCCATCCTTTACTAGTTTGATACAGACCTATGAGAAGTCTTTTCGCACTCTTGTTACCTTTGCTAAATAATCTCGGAAGATTCAGATTTTCTTTCCTTCCCAAAATCAGTTTTCCTGCTTTTTTAAACAGAGAAAATTGTAGTTTTCTGTATATAGTTGAGAGACTTGAACATTACTACTTTTCATCTGGTTTTCTGTATGTTTCCTTGGTGGGCCCATTCGGAGCACACGTTTTAAAACTGGGTGTTTACATTCTTCAAACACATTTAATGTGTAGGACCTTTAAGGGGCTCAGGCAACCCCACTGTTTACAGATTTTTGCACTTGGACTTGTTCTATAAGTCACCCAGCTTATTCAACATTTGTTTCTGATCTTTATACATTGTTTAATTTTCAGCATGGGACTGGATACTCTAATGGTGGGAGTGCAATAACAAGCAAGCATTCCACCTTCCTAGACACAATGAGCCCTGTGCTGAATAGTACAGTCTTTTCCTGTTACCCCTACAGCAGTGAGTGGCAGGGTAAATGTAATAGTAAAAAATAGAGCAAGCAATTGTGGCACTACATGTCTCAGAAAGTCCAGACAGTAATTGACTGTTTGTGCATATTGGTGCTTCTAGAACTACAAGCATATCCATGGCTGCCACTGGCAATTGTGGAACATGTAGTTAACAGAATCAACAAGATTTTTGTTGAAAAAACATATGTCCCAAAACGTATCTCTTACCACTTTATGAAACTGGAATATCTACATCCTCAATGCAGTCCAATTTGAAATAAAATTAAACACCCTCGGAGATGAACACATATTTTCCCTATGGTGCCCTGCAACACAATGACACACTATCATTCATTGAGCATTTGCAAAATACAGAAGCATTTTATTAGCGTATAGTGATATTTTCTCTTCTCTTTCACATTCATAAAAACTATTATCTCTAATTGTGTGTGCCAAAAGCTCTACTGCCAGAGCAAACAAGATAGAGGAGAGAATTAACCCTTGATGTGTGCCACCATTTAATCAAATGCTAAAGAAAGGAGCCTGGTTGCTCAAACTCAGGCTTGAAGCTTGTTGTATAACACGTGCATCAAATTCATATAATTTAGTCCAAAGTCCATTTGCTTTATAACCAGCCATAAATATTTCCACACAATAGAATCAAAGACTTTGGCTGCCTTTAGGGAGCTAAGCAGCCTTGACGCTTTATTCAAATCTTTAGATTACTGAAGACTCTTCTTAAATGAACTGCCTTTGCCCTCCTTGTCATGAAACCAGCCTGGTCTCTATGAATTTGGGAAATAATTATCTTGTGTAGCTTAAGCTCTAATACTGTAGTTAGGATTTCAGTGTCCACATTGATCAGTGACATATGCTCTTTCCAGCAGGGGCTTTTCCAGGATTTAAAATTAAAGTAATAAGAGCTTTAATCATTATAGGCCGGTAGCGGCAATTTCGTAGGTATAGCATGGGTTCCCCAAAAAAGGTTGCTACCAGCACTAGACTATGTCAGGCTGAGCTGGTGACACTATAACAGGGAAACTTACAGGATGGTCATAATTTTAACCAGCCCTAGTCTACTCAGCAGGGAGATGAATTATCTGAGCTGCAATAATAATGTGCCTGCCTCCCCGACTCCCTAGAGAAAATAGCCCAGTGCTGAAAGCAGTTAATTGAAAATGGGTAATTGATATAAATGCATTTTTGCTAATGTACTACTGGTCTTGGCAAGCCCTGCAACCACTTGGGTTTATAGCTAAAAGTGTTAGCACACTCAAGCCCCACTGGGACCTTTAGAGTACCTCTAAAAAAAATACACTGAAATAAACACAAAGACACTGTGACAATGTCCTTTATTAAAAAAAAATATCCTACACATACCTGCTTTTACCATTAACCAAATGGTAAATAGTAAATTCATGGGGTGTCACCAAAATTCATGAGGTGTCCATTTCTTTGCTCTGACTTTCAATCCATTGGGATAAAATAAACACCTGGACAACAACAAACTGTTCCTTGTGGACATGTTATAACAAATACAATTATGTTCACACATTAATTGTATAAGCAACGTGAAACTTGTCAAGAAGAAAGAGAGAGAGAGAAAAGAAGAAAAAGCAGGACACACTTGACTGTTTTGAGTAAGCTTTGAAAAATAATGAGCTTTTAACGTAAGGAAAATAATCATTTGTATTTGCTATTACTGACAAAAGCTGATTGTTATGCAAGCTTTAATGATATCTGCCGTGTCACCTACTGCTCCTGTTTACTTTGGTTTGGTGGGTAATTCCCAAAAGTTGAGGATGAAAATACATAATTTAAACATATTACAATCTCAGCAGATCAACACACGGGCATCTCAAAAGATATAAAAACAAGTTATATAAAGGAATTTGTTATTGCTGTCAAGATTTAAAAAATTATATTCTTAGAGAAAGAAAAACAGAACTAGAGTGACATCTAATGGCCCTGAAAATCAAATTATTACCTGTTATTATTTTTGAAATGCATTTTTACATTGTCCATAAATTAAATTAACCTTAATTGAAAGGTTGCAATACAAAAATTTCTTCAGAATTGTCAATAGTCACAGTTGGAGATTGCGTTTTTGTTGGTTAATGCTATGTATGAATGAAAAGCTCAAATTCTAGTGTACACTAGTGACTGGGAATCAGTGTTCACATCCAAATTGATATCCCAATACTACCTAAAGCTCAACATGTCTAAAACAAAATTCACCATCCCCCCTCCTACCAGAGTCACTACATTCCCTTAAATCTCATCAACAACACCACAATTTCCTGAATCCTCAAAGCCTACTGACTTAGGTTCGGTACACACTGGAGAATTTTCTGACCAATCTGTTATCTACAACAATTGTACATACAACTGAAGGTCAGACCGTCGGGCGATTCATGCGTACATACTATATACGATTTATCTTCAGATCTGTGCTCTTCATATGGCCTTATCTGTGTGGAGCTTGGATGTTCTCCCCGTGTTTGCATGGGTTTCCTCCAGGTACTCTGGTTTCCTCCCACACTCCAAAAACATACCATTAGGTTAATTGGCTGCTAATAAATTGCCCTTAGTCTCTCTCAGTCTGTATGTCTGCTTGTTAGGGATTTAGATTGTAAGTTCCAATGGGGCAGGAACTGATGTGAATGAGTTCTCTGTACAGCACTATATAAATAAATAGATGATAATGATGATGTCCTCTAGTCATTTAGAGAATGACCGCACAATAGTCACTCATTCATTCATTCCTGTCACGCTGATTAAAACCACTTTGTTATAGGTATCCACATGTCCTTACAAATTTCGTTAACTTCTGTGACTCTGAAACCAAATATTCAGTCTCAGATCGTACAAACAAACTATTCAATCTACAGCACTCTCTACATTTAGTCCCCGGGACATGTTCATTGCCGACATCGGTTGAAAAGACCATGACTCTGTAAGTGCTATGGAGATCATGATCGTGAGTGCATACATACTACATGATCAGAAGGTTATTGGAACAAGATTATTAAACAGTTACTCAAAAAAAAAAAGAAATGTCCACCACAGGCGCAATGATCGCAGCAAATAGAGATGACAAAAATACAATTCAAAATGTCCTTATAATATCAAAATCTGAACAGTTCAATGTAAAAGGAGAGTTTATAATCCTTCCATAACTAACAGTCCTCCAATGTCAATGGATGATCACTTTTCCAAAGAAACATACAGTTTTTTCTTGATCCCTCAGCAACAAAATTGTTTCATATTGCATAAGGGAAGAAAGGAAAATATGTAAATAAATATTATCATAAACCAATTAAAGAGCCCACTAGGTATTGCTAAGCCTCACTCTTTTTAATATATTAATGTCAACATATATACTATAAACAACATAGTACTATAAACAACATTATATATATATCATCGTCATCATCATTTATCTATATAGCGCCACTGATTCCGCAGCGCTGTACAGAGAACTCACTCACATCAATCCCTGCCCAATTGGAGCTGACAGTCTAAATATATATATATATATATATATATATATATATATATATATATATATATATATATATATACCAGCCCACTTGACATTGATTATCTCATTGCAATGCTGCCTGTCAAGGGGTTGGATATATTGGTTAGCAAGTGAACAGTCATTTCTTGAAGTTGATGTGTTGGAGACAGGAAAAATGGGCAAGTGTAAGGATATGAGTGTCTCTGACAACTGCCAAATTGTGTTGGCTAGATGACTGGGTCAGAGCATTTTTCAAAAAGGCCCTTCCTTTGGGGTGTTCCCAGTATACAATGGTAAGTACTAGAGATGTTCACACACCCTGTGTTTGTGTATTGGTTTTGTCAAAACCGCCCTCACGTGTTTTGGTTTTGGCTTTGTTTTTGCATCTGTATGTTTTAGAAAAATTGCTAAAACATGGTAAAATCACATAATTGTGCTCTTTTTTTTGTTCCTACATTATTATTAACCTCAATCACACTAATTTCCAGTCATTTCCAGTAAATTTTGACCACCTCACAGGTCACAATATTATTTTCATACACTTTGAGACAAAGACTGCAGCTAGCTGGCTCGATGCTAAGCGACAGGCCAACAACACAAACACACAGCAGTTATTAGCACATCTAAGAATCATTGCCACCTAGTAGTGGCCGGGAAAAAAAGAAAAGTGGTGCTAGATGGAATTGTCCTTCGGCCCTAACTGACTGTTGCAGAACTAGCACTTATAGAGAAAGATGAAGGCCTGATTCTTTCCTTGCCACTACATGTGTAGAATTGCATGTTGGCAATTTTATTTTTTTCTGCAGTTAACTTTGCCTTGACTACAGGTATAGTTTTTTTTCTTTACTAAGGCAAAAGGTGTTTTTTTTACATTTTGTTTCCTTGACTTAAAAATACTATGCACTTTAACATAGACTTTAGCAGATGATATAGAGGGATTACTATCATCATGTCTGGTGCCAGCAGCTGCTTGGTGCTCCTGGTCTTCTGTGGACTGATGTGAATCCATTTTGATTGCACAGTATAATGTGACTGTAGACTTTTAAGAACAATGCCAGCCCAATTATTTCTCTTCCAACACTGACAATGAGCAATGTCACGTAGATTGTAGACTGGCCAGAACACTGGCACCTCTCCTGTTTCTGTGTGAACTATAACATGTTTCAGCACTGATCACTGCCAACTCTCCTGTTTCTGGGTGAGCAATGGCACAGTAGAATGTCACTGGAGACTTTTAAGAACACTGCCAGCCCTATTATGAGAATTTCTGTTTCAGCACTGAACACTGCCACCTCTCCTGTTTCTGTGTGAGCTATAACTTTGTAGAATGTCACTAGATACTTTGAAGAGCACTGTCACCATTCCTCTTTCTGTTTTAGCTATGAAGCTGCCCAACTGCCCTGCCAACAACCCTGCTACCCCTTCTCTGTCTCTATGTGAAATGGGGCTGGATCTCTGTGGAGGGTAGTACTTATAGAATCCAAAACTCGGGAGATCCAATGACGCTACAATGACATTTGCCTCATTTTCAGTTCCCAGGGTGCGCAAAAGTACCAAGCTGGCTCGGTTCGGTACTCGGATTGGCTCCCAAGGCTCAATGATGCACACGGGAAGCGAAGAATTGCCCGTCTAGTCCAATCCCACAAAAGAGCTACTATAGCACAAATTACTGAAAAAAAAAATTGCTTTCTATGATAGAAAGGTGTCAAAACACAAAGTGCATTGCAGCTAGCTGAGTATGGGGCTGCTTAAGCACATGATTGAGATTGAAAAAGGATTATAATCTAAGTGCTACAAACATTTAGTGCACAGGGTTTTTTGTGTATGACTATGGCACTGCGTAGCTGCAAGTCAGTCAGAGTGCGCATGCTGACCCCTGTCCACCGACTAAATTACCTACTATGGGTACATGATTGCCAGACCTGGACCATGGAGCAATGAAAGAAGGTGGCCTGGTCTGAAGAGGCATGTTGTCTTTTACATCATGTGAACAGCTGGGTGTGTGTGCATTGTTTGCCTGGGGAAGAGATGGCACTATGAAGGCAAGCTGGTGGAGGCAGTGCAATGTTCTGCTGGGAAACCTTGGGCTCTGGCATTCATGTGGATGTTACCACCTACCTAAACATTGTTGCAGAACATGTACACCCCTTCATGTCAATGGTATTTCCTGATGGCAGTGTGCACTGTCACACTGCAAAAAATGTTCAGGAATGGTTTGAAGAACTATACAAAGAGTGCAATCCGATCGAACATCCGTGGAATGTGCTGGAAAAAAAAGTCAGAACCGTGGAAGCCCCACCTTGAAACTTACAGGACTTAAAGGATCTGTTGCTAAAGTTGTGTGCCAGATATCACAGGACACATTAGAAACCTTGTGGAGTCCATGGCTTTATGGGCCAGAGCTATTTTGCCAGCACAAGGGGGACCTACACACAACATAGCTTTTAATGTTGTCGCTGATCAGTTTACATATCAAATATAGTATATTAAAAATGTTACAATGGAGATCAATATACAACAATTAATGTGTCACACATAATGAAGTAAATATATATTACATAAGAATATAAATAATCTTCAGGGCTAGAGAACAAGTCAGAAATATACAGCGGCGTACTGTGTGGAGATAGAATTGGTAGCTCCTGGACAGAATGAGCGGCTCATTAATTTACAAGACAGCGTTAAGGTTGCTTTGTAATAGTAGCTACAAACAACTGTCCACAGTATCTTTCTGCAGCGCCGTACGTATGGGGATGAAACATACAACAAAATACATAAGTTCACACAGATAAGAAAAATGGGTACAAATCAGCCAGAATAATGAATGCATGGATGCAATTAACAGAACAAATCACATGGCATAGAAAAACAATTCCACACAATCCAAAACAGGAATAAAGAATAGGCAAATTAGAGACACAGAGTAAAGACATGAGAAATAGAGTACAGGCATGAGATATAGACGACCCTACCTGTCAAGCTCTAAAGGGAGGGGATAATGAGATTCAAAGGGAGCAAAGGGGAGCAATAGGCATGGTGGGGTTAACTATGGTGCAGAAGTCTTCAAAATATTGAAATTATGATGGAGAGAGGCCCAGAAGGGACCCTGATATTACAGGGACTTAGGTGATACACAAGTTTCTAGATTGTGCAGTAGCCTATTTGGGAAACATCCAGGATGGTGCAGAATCCTAGAAGGTACAGGGGCCATGACGAATATAAAGAAACAGGTAAATATCTTCTGGCACTTGATAGGGTAGTGGTTCTGGTCTCCGCTCCCCAACAAAACAGACAACAGGAAAAAACTTTAAAATTGTTCAAAGGTAATTGTCAATTTTGTTGAGCTTATTACCTCCCAAGTTGCATACACAGTATTACTAGCTAGAATTGTTAGTGTGTTAGCGGGGGTGTAGTAAATTTCACTCAAACCCTGGAGCTTTAAAGACAGCTAGTTATCTTACCAGATGACTGGATTCAGTGGTCAGCAATGTCCTCATCGTTCAGTTTTACCTGGAGCCATGCTGATAGGCATAGACTGCTGGATGTACAAGGCAATGATGCCCCTCCTCCTTCCCTTTTGATGGGCTACTTCTGGGTAATTCCCCCTTAGTTTTCTCCACAAAAAGATCTGCAACTTGTAACTATGTAATTTCCAAACAATCAGCGACAAAAGTTAACTTCCAAGTAATATCATGAACAGTCTCTCAGTTAAACAGATGCTCCAAGACTTAAACAGCACTGCAATGAACCAGTCTTATGCGTTTTATCGCCTAAGGGCAATTTCCTCAGAGAGATAACCAGAAGATTACTTTGCCTCACTATATACCTAGCAGCATCGTGATTTGAATCAATCACACCTGAGGTTATTTAAACACTCATTATCCGCATAACACCTCTGTTTTTATATGTATATAAATACCATTTATAAAAACCATAAACCAAAAAAACTGCATATAAAGAAAAAGGGGGTTAGTAATTTTATTGTTATATAAGAAATAACAATAATAAAAATAAAGATGATAATAATAATAATAATAATAATAATAATAATAATAAACAATAAAAATCAGACTTGTAAGAAAGAAATGCATCAAAAGTATATACATAAAAATTACTAATGGTCCATAAGGACCTATTAATCACAAAAAATAGAATAGACTAGAGCAGACAGAGAACACACTTAAGGATTTATGATAATATTAATATATAATTCCATGTGTATCAGACTTTCCTGATGTTACTTTTTATGGTTCTAATACTTTCTATACTGTATTTTACTTAAATTGACCACGCACAATACCTATGACCCTTGTATGAGAAATTCTCAAACAGTAGTTATTGGTTACTAAGGTATTACCACCTATATCAACATTATAAAGTTTGTACCAAAATTCTGTAGTATCATATACTCACAAAAAATGATATAACAATAACCTTAAAAAGCACAGAAATATAAATATAAACAGATATTTATGTGTCCATAATTAGAGATGATTGTTATATAATCATATCCCTCAGTGGTAACCAAAGGTAACCCATATCATACTATAAAGTGCCTGGTTAAAAAATTATTCACAACTCTATTAGTAAGTGTACCAACCAAGTACATAGATGTTCTTTATAAAGTTTAGATAATTTCATTGAGAGATTCATTAAGGCCTACGGGCAAAAGTGTATTTAGTTTGTAAATCCAGAAACCTTCCTGTTGCATAATCTTTTATAAGTATTACCACCACTTGGGGTGGCCTTCACTAATTCCACGCTAGTGATCGTGAAGCAGTCTGGATTGTAATTATGTTTATTGGCATAGTGTCTCAAGACACTATTAGTTCTCAGTCCTTTCAATATGTTACGTCTGTGCTCAATGAATCTGATTTTCAATGCCCTAGTGGTCCTCCCAATGTAATATAAATTACAACTACACCTTAATAAATAAATTACAAATGAGGAATCTCAATTTATAAATCCTTCAATACTGAATTCTTTATCACCAGACCCAGTCTTAATAGAATATACTCTATTAGTAATTTTTTTAAACGTATTACAATGCTGTCCGACACATCTAAAGCAGCCATCAGGCACAGAGGGAAACCTCTCTACTTTTGTCTGGCTGTCACTAGCTTTTCCTTTTTGGCCATCTTCATCTGAGGACTTAATCTTTGGATAATCTATTTTAGATTTAAAAAAACTAGGTGCCAACATATTTTTTAGGTTATTAGCCCTTTTAGACACTACTACCGGGTCTTTTGGCAATAATGTTTTTAATGATGAATCATGATGGATATTGAATATTTGGAACAAATAATCTTTTTAACATTAGAGGATAACCTATTGAATTTTGAAGTAAATTGTTATTCTCCTTTTCTCTTATAGTGACACTTATTTGGTTTCTGTCCATAGATAAACTGATGCTATTTCACTTTTCTGGACACCAAGAGGGCCCCTCTATCCATCTTACTCCATCAATGCTTGGCATATTAGGTCAAATGGGTAAACTCGGTCCAGAACATTTTGAGTCATCACCTCAGCTTGTTTCAAAATACTTCTTTATTGGCGCAGTTTCGGTGAAGATGCGTAATCTGCCCTTTCAAATATTTTTCTTCCATTTATGATAAGCACTTGAAACATGTAGATAATTATTACAGTCCACCTTTTTGTACAAGGTGGAAGTGGAAATGGTCGAGCCTATGGCCGACAGAGATTTACCCAGGAATTCCATATGTGTGTCATGATATTTGTGAGTGAATTTAAGATTATATTCATTAGTGTTCAAATAATTAACAAATTCCAATGCATGTGTTTCCCCACCCCTCCATATAATAAACAAGTCATCTATATAATGACCATAGAGGACAAGGTCTGCCCTGAACTCGCTCCACAAAGTCACTCATGTACAGGTTAGCGTAGCTTGGGGCGAAGCGTGTCTCCATGGCCATTCCCATCACCTGTAAATAGTGTTGACCAGCCAATAAAAAGTGATTGTGAACCAAAATTAACAAAATAGAATCAATAAGGAACCTTTGGTATTTAGCCGTGATCTCACTTCTAGCTGATAATACGTTCTCATTGACTTTAACTCCTTTCTAATGGGGGATGTTTCTGTATAAAGATTCATAATCCATTGTCAAAAATGCAAATCCAACCCCCCATGATATATTCTGAAGTAAATTCAATAAATGAGTGGAGTCTCGATTGTGAGATCTCAGTGAGACCACCAGAGGTTGCAAATAATAATCAACATAACTGGACAATCAGGGAACATGAGGGTGTCTGGGCTTCTGTAATATAGAAATCCAGATGGGGATCAGGAAGGTAGGACAGTGGCAATGTAATCAGCAATGTGATATGTGGTAAAACAATAGCATAGCAACACTTTGGCAAAGCAATGTTATGGTAGAGCAATACAAAGACAATGGTTTCATTACCTGGTCAACACCTGTACTTTTATACTAATATAATAGTAGACTTATGAGTTATAGTGAGGCCACCAGTCTGATTACCAGTTTTAGGGAAAACCCTTCAACTATGAGGTGCCCTGTGCAATAAAATCTGATATGTTCATGAGCTGATGAGAAGTGTCTTGAGAAACTCATTGGTTTCATTTTAAAAGCCTGAAGCTTATGGGGGTAAATGTATCAAAGTGCGAGTTTGCCAGCGTGTTTAAATACACCCGCAATTTTTTCAAAAAAACCTGGAAATGTATCAAGCTGCGATTTTGACACTCATGTTCAAAATCGCTGGTCATCTCTGGCGATTTTGAGCGATGTAAACACTCCCGAGTTTAGCTAACTCTCCTGTGTTTGGCAAACTCTCCTGTGTTGTAACAGTGAGTTGTAAACACATCACTGTTACACTGACCTGTCATACAGCTGCCAGAGCTCCGGCAGCTGTTAAAATGTTAAAGAACAGATAAAAGTTTTTTTAAAAAAAAGCATGGGGTCCCCCCACTATTTATGCTTAGCCCTAGTGCTGCCTGACTAGTGCTGGTCCCGTGAAAATCGGGGGAAAATTTTGCGTGGGGTTCCCCCGATTTTCACTTTACCAGCACTAGGCAAACCAGCCAGGGTTGGCGGCACTATAGCAGGGGGACGTGCGGCAGGGGTCCCCCTGCCATAATGACTAACCAACCCTAGACTGTTCAGCGCTGGGCTAGATTCCCTAGGGAGTGGGGTCCGCTGAAAAAAACGAGTGGGCGTATACAGTATTTACTGTATTGCAGCTTACGCAAGTAGCGTAGCGCATGAGCAATGCGCTACGTTACTTGCGTAAGCGCTAGATACTGTAATATATGATTTCCCCACTAGCGTGGGAAAATACCATAATACAATAATTAGCTCTTCCGCAAATGGCGTAAGAGCATTGCGGCTAGGACCTCCTACTAGGTAGGAGGTGTTTGCTCATAAAATAGTATTGAAGAGTGAACCACGGACATAGGAAAGCAATGGAATCCTATATTTATTGGAAAGCAGGTGTGCAGAGAATAGTTAGCTACAATAGTTTGGTGATCATTTGTTTTTAATTTCAATCATAAATACACTTTACACAGAGTAGCGGCTACTGGTTGTTGTTAATGCATTGCATTACATACATATAATAGTACTAAACAGTATATACAGATTGAGTTAGATAGATAGATAGGTAGATAGATAGATAGATAGATATCATTCTGAACTAACTAGTATATTCCTTGAGAAAAACAGTGCTTTTGCTGTCAGACTATTAGCAGCAGAATCCAAAAAGCAAACAGATTTTTTTTTAAAAAAAATTGAAAGTTTTTCTATTGAAAGTAATCTTGTGTGGGGCAGTGACAACTGAAATAATTTTGAAAAAAATGGGTGTTTTTCGTGTGAGATTCAGCAGCAGTTACACCCCCCAAAAAAGCCTATATATTTGTATTATATTCTAATCTAGTCAAGCATTCTTCAATACTTGTCAACTTGACAAGGGTCATTCAGTGAAATCTGTATTTTAAAAAGAGTGTTTGTGTGTGAGGATCAGCAGCAGCTACACACCACAAATAAGTAAACAAGTTGTTCTTGAGCAAAACAAACCCCGATAAAAAATAAAACTTGTTTGTTAGAAGTATATTGTGGAGCAGTGTCAAAAGAATTATAACATAACATTTCTTTCCTTTCCCTATCTCATTGGGCGTTTCCCTGGTAAGGTTGCAGGCATCATCAAGTAGCTACAATCTGTTCAAGTGGCATTACTCCTCTTGACAAAAAGAGAAATTAAAAAATATATATTATTAACAAATTGCGAAGATACCTTATTTATCTGGCCCAAAAATATCCACTTCACACTGGCTGAACATCCATGGGTGTTACTATGGTCTTACTATGCCAGGGAAGCCAGTAACTTTTAGAGTTCTTAAAGTCACTCAGGCAAATGAAGTTAGAAAAGTACAAAAATACATTTATAGCAGTAAAAACATCACTAGAATATTATATATATATATATATATATATATATATATATATATGGTAAATAAATGCCAGGCAGATTTACCACATCATCTGTCCTGTCCCTTACCCCACTAGCTTAAGGAGTTAGAGTCCGCTGGCAGTCCTGAATTGCAGAATCCAAAACCCATGGATCCTTTTCAGCTACATATGTAGTATGTGGTAGAGAATGGCAGCTCAACACCAGATCTTAAGCCTTCCAGGAATCAATCCACAGAATGAACGCCACCTCCTCTCCTGGAGTGGCTTCTTATCTCCAGGGTCAAATTTCCACAGTGCTTTCCCCTCCCTGGGCAATTCCCTGGCTCTCTCCCTCTTAAACATTGGTGGATGCTAGATTATGGGGATGGAGGGGGGCAGTGGAAATGAGCTGTGTTTCCACAGAAGCTCTCTGTTGGGTTGCAGACAAAATGTCTGGAAAAAAAATTTCTGTGAAAGACAATAGATACTAATTGGCCTTTCCCACCTCCAAATATAGGATAGCAGTCAACCACTCACCTGTGTCCTGGAACGTGATCCTTACCCATAACCCACCTGTCTTCACTTTAAGAACAATGAATAACAGCTTCACTGCAATATCAACAATATACAAAAAACAATATACATATTTACAATGAGCTATAATGTCCCCTTATCCACATGTAATTAGACACTGCATTTGTACTCTGGTGAGCTGGGGAACACAAACAGGGCTATAAAAAGTACATGTTGTAAAGCTAAACATTTTGTGATAAACGAGTGACAGGCTGGTTGAGGGAATATCAAGCTTGTTTCGTCACACAAATAAAACAGAAAAAACGATTATGCATTATGCCACATCACGAGGCCATAACATGAAACAAAGTAAGAAAAACAAAAAAACAAAGTGGCACATTGCTATATATGTATGTATCAGCAAATCAAAACACAAAAACCGTAATATTTTTTTTTTATAACAGCCACATTTAAAATTTTAAATACCAAACAAACCTTGTTAATTGCTTGTAACTCTCTGAGATTTGTACACAAAAGAAGGCAGATACTATCAGATGCATACGAAATGGCAGCATACAGAGCATGCTGTAATTGGGTTTATTATAGCAGAGTTTAATTGGCAGAGAGAGTATGCAGGTAATTGGGGAGCCTACATCACAATGACATGCCGAGCTGGTGTACTGTTGTGTATGTTGACGGTTGTCTGCAGGGAGATAAACTAGACCTCAGGCGGGTGCATACTATACGCCAAGAACTACGCTGTTACTTAGGTTTGCCCGACCCTGACTGCACAGGAACGCCCTCATTCTGAATTGATTACGGCACCACTGCCCTTTATTCCATGTTTACACCCCAAAACCGTAGCCCCTAGAAAGTGCCTATTGCATTTGCAAATGTATTGGCTGGTGGACAAGAGTCCCTGTTGTGACCGGGTTGAGTCATTAGGGAAAGTAAGGGGGAAAAAAAAGTAAATGTTCTCCAGGACAAACCATGTTACAATGCAAGGGTTGCTACTTAGTTTATTATTTTTTTCATCTAGCACACAAATACTTTATATATATAGTGGAAGGGCGCAATGAAACAAATGGAAAACAGACAGTACAACGATGAATGTTTAAAACTCTTTTGGAGACAGTGTAAAATTATATTCAGATCGGCGTCACAGATGGAAATACAAAAAACTGATTCTTACCCTAGAAATCCCTATTCATAGCGGCAATCCTCAGATGATGAAAGTAGATATCGTACAAATACACGATATAGATAATAAGTCCGCTGTAGCAAAAGTCTCCGGACTCGTGCAGCTGCGTCTGAAACGCGGAAGTGACAGATTGACCCGCACAGGTACGGTGGCGGTAAAGGTTCAAAAGTGTAAAAGTGTAGAGTTGTAAACCAACGCGTTTCATCCGAATAGGACTTTCTCAAGGAAATATATATATATATACTGCTATTTTTATAGGAGCTGCATTTTTTGATGAGCGCTTATCTTATATTTGTTTCTACACAAATACTTTATATCTTTATTTTTAATCTGGAATTTAAAGTTGATCTAGGACATGCCCGACCCCAACTATATATTTGTCCCAACATTTTAAATTTACCCTCCCTCCAATGCACCATGGCTTTGCCCAGGGGCAAAGTTACTCCTTTTTTATATTTTGCTGTCCTTAATGACTTAGGCCCAGCATGTGCAGAAGGGATTTGCGTTCAATGAGCACAAAAACAGAGATCCACCCCTTAATGACTCAGGCCCGATAAGAGCATTATCATGCCAGGGCGTAAGTTAGAAAAAAAAAAAAAATTCTTGTGATTGGAAATTCCAAATAACTATCTTAATGCAATCCATGATTCCCAAGAAACATCCTTGTACACTACAGCTACTGTGGCTGCTGCTGCTGAGGGGGAGAAATCTATACAGAAGGGGAGCAAGACAAGTAAGTATTATACACAATTTCTATGAAGCCAGCATTTGCAAGAGGAAATAAGTATGACATTCAGCATCCTGTTGCACAACACATCACTAAAGCCATGACGGCTATGTTAACATTGGATGTGCACCCAATTTCCATCAATGCATCAGGTATTTGACGATTAATTAAGGTCATGTGTCCACACTATAAAATTCCATCTCGCTTCTCCAGAACATCAATTCATCAGCTGTACTGTGAGATTAAGCAAAAAGTAATTCAATCCCTAGAAAATGCCATTGTAAAGTCCACTTAACTACACATATGTGAACAAGTGTTCCTGAATAAAACAAATACTATATGATCGCGACAGCCCACCATCAGCAGCAGCACTGATAGCTTCAACATCATCCTCCTCATCCTTTCTGCATAGTAGACCTAGCATTCACTTCCAGGTCATTCACAGGCAAGCTATTTTGTGTATCACTGATTTCACAAATTAAATATATTGGTGTCAATCTTTTGAAAAAACTCGGGAATTTTATAGCAAAATGGCTCACACCACTAAGAGACTCATCAGGATTCCTCATCATGCTGATAACTGAGCCAACATTTTAGACATTCCGCGACTGCATGTAGAATGTTGCAGCAGCTGCAAAAAATGTCATCTGTCATGCCACCAACTGAAGTAAGAGGTAGTAACAAGTGGAATACCACACTTTATCTGCTTCAGCGACTAGAGGAACAGCAACAAGCCAACAAACTTTACAGATGAATATCTATTTATTGCTCTAAATCTCATTGCCATAGCACTGGGGATATCAAGTCAGAGTTTGAGGAGAATGTTACATGTCGATTTAAAATTACATCCTTGCAAAATGATGTTGGTTCAAGAATTAAGTGAAGGAGATTATGCCAAGCACAGAGCCCTATGTGCAGCCGTTCATCTGAGTAGCAATGAGGCTCACTTCCATCGGTGGAGCCATAAACAAGCAGAATTTTTGTTATTGGGCTAAATATAACCCTCGTAAACTCCACGAATGACCACTCCATTCTCATTGCTTAACTGTTTGGTGTGCAGTTGCTGACTTTGGTGTGATCGGCCCGTATTTTTTGGAGGAAGGTGGTACAACAGTAACTGTGACCTCTGACCATGATGTTGAAATGTTGGAGATCTTTCTGCGCCCCAAACTGGACAATGTGAATACAGAACATGTGTGGTTTCAACAGGATGGGGCCACAGCTCACACAGCACGATGTTCGCTCAGAGTGTTGAGGGAAATGTTCCCTGGTCATTTAATCTCTTTAAGGGAAGTAGTGGGGGGACTGTCACGGTCACCAGATTTAAGCCTATGTGACTTTTTCCTTTGGGGATACCTGAAGGAAAAGGTTTTCAAACATCGTCCTCGATCTCTTTAGGATTTGAAGGAAAGGACTAGACAGTAAATCAAAGCCACTCCACCTTATATGACCCGGAGAGTAATGGAGAAATTCCGGTAACATCTTCAGCAATGTATTGCCAACGACCGCCACCATTTGTCTGATATGATTTTTTAACCCATTGATACAAAACTGTTTTTTTATGTTCTTTTCAGAAATAAATACAATGTTCTCCTAAACAGTTTTGTTATTTTTTCATACCCTTTCAAAATGTGGGAGATCTTTATGCCCACCCTGTATTTATGCCACTGCTCTGTCACCAATTTTAGCCAGCCAGATTGCTGCAGACATTTGGACCGTTGTGAAGGGATCATTAGAATATAGACTGGAAATGAATGTTAATGCTATAAATAGTAATATAGAAACAAAACTGCTCAAAATTACATTATCTTACCAATGTTTCACAATTTGTAAGTAAATCCAGATCCTAAACCAAAACCAAAATATTTTGCGTTTGCCTGCCAAAACTGGTGGCAAAACTGAAACACAAAGTCGTTTTAGCACCGACACCTGTTTCAAAATGGGAACACAAGGGTCATCTCTACTTAATAAATATATATTTTTCTTAGATGTACCTGGTTTTGCATGGATATATCATGGAAGGACCCAAAAAAGCAACTTTTATTATGGTGAATAATTATCATATTTTCACAGTTGGCACAGCATTGTCATTGCACATCAATTACTCTAATACACTTTATCACTTTATCTTTATATTGTTATTTATCCATTCATTTACACTTATAATAAATTAAACACAACAGTTTATTACTTATTTGTTTTAATCCATTTGCATATTGCACATTGTTTTATGTTTTGTTTATATTGCTAGATTAATAAGATTATTTGTTGACTATTTAAATTTTATTTAACTTATATTTACATGTGTTTACTTTATATTAGTATTTATTCAAACTGCTATATAATATTTTTTTCTGGAATTATGTTTTATTTCTAGTTATTATAGTGATGATGTTTATTTGTCCATAATATCTTAGCTTGTGTTTCAGACCTATATATATTCCACTATAGCTTGCATTCCATGACTCAAACTAGTCTTACACTCCATTTCATAACCAGAGTCCTTGAATTAATAGTGGTTCATTATTTAAATAGCACGTACACACTGGATACTTAATGACGTCTTTGTGATTTGCTCTCACCAGACCATGAGAGTTCCCATAGATGACATAAACAAACATTTAAACATATTTCTAATTATGGGAAACAGGTTTTTAGTCTATAAATATAATGTATTTCCCTTCCTACACATATATACTGAGAAGCAAAGCAAACAAGTGTTTGAAGGTGGATGTTGTATCTCTCCAAGGGTAATATAGTATTTATATTCACATTATCATGCCATTATTTATGTTATGTATATTTCCTATTCATTAAATTGGTATTTTTATCTTGGGACATTTCGGAATCTGTGTATATATTTTTTAATTTTATAATTTTGTCTTTTTTTAACTTATTATTCAGCTTTTGTAACATTAATGTATTTCAGTATATTAATACTCTCATTTTGCTAGCATATCACAATAATTCTGTATTGAAGTATACAGTATGCACAGTAACTTTTTTTTACTAGCTTTGCTCATTCTTATAATTCTTTTATGATTATGACTAATTGTAATTTATATTAAAACTAATTTTCAGATGTAAATTCAAAATGTGGATTTGGATTTAATGGCATAATTTATAATGAAATTATTGTTAACTTTTATTTATATATCGCTAACATATTACACACCACTTTACATATATTATTTAGTCTTTCACATCAGTTCCAGCCCCAGTGAAGCTAACAGTCTAAGCAGGGCCAGCACTACAAATAAGCGAACCTGGACTGTCGACTAGGATGCCAAGCATAGAGTGCCCCTAAAACACTGAATGAGTGACATAATATCACTCAATTAGTGTTTTTTTTTGTCCTGTCAAGTCTCCACACTGAAAAACAGCTACTGTCACCTGTTAAGCTCACGGCTGCAGCTCCTCCATGCTAGTAGTGTTGCTACAGCCCAGCATCACACTTCCACCCGGACAAAGGAGCAGAAGATGTCCCCCCACTTCACAACAATTAAAAAAGGAGAGACATGGAGTAGCCCAGTATAAAGAGGCACCCAAAGAGGGAGGGGCGGCCACGGCACTTTCACCAGTCTCTAGTTCTCTACCACATAAACACACTCACTGAAAGTAACTTCCTCAGAATCTATTTAAACTACAGGCATGTTGTTGGACTGTAAGTACTTCTACCTATGTGACATCAATTATACCAATTAGTGAAGAATTAATCCCTTGGTGTGGTGAGTATTTTCTTCATCCCTAATAAATATTGTTAAGACAAGTTTTTAGTTTATAAATTGTATATTTGTTACCTATTGACTATATTACATGTCTATATATATTTTAGCCTCTAGCATGTGGAAGGCAGATATAAACCGCTTCAGGTTAGATCAGCTCTGTGTTCTGTGCAGAGAAGTGTCTTTACATCAAGGACTGGGTTGTTTAGATGATCTAATACCATCTCAGTTCAGTTGCTGCCATTGCTGTCAATTGTCATTCCTATTATTTGTTTCGGGACCACCACTGCCTCCTTGGTAACAGCAGCCATTGCCATACATGGCGTACATAAGTTCTATCTCTGTTTCCAGGATTATATTGATGTACGGCACCAGGCTACTCACAACTACTCCAAGTTGGCAGTTAACCATAAGTGCCCATGCTGCAAAAAAGTAGAAGCCCTCTCCAGAACCAGAAGCAGATGGAGGTTTAGTTACTATAACTAGTAATGGGTAGTTAAACTTGACAGCAGCTAACTCTTTTAAGGTTTCTACAGTGACCGACTCCATCTGTGTGTCCCCACCTTCAGCTATCTCTCCATGGGCTGGAGAATGGTACAATAATGAGTGTCTGCAGGCAACAGTGAAGCATGGTGGAGGTTCCTTGCAAGTTTGAGGCTGAAAATCAGCAAAGGGAGTTGGGGATGTAATCAGGATTAAGGGTGTCCTGAATGCTGAGAAATAAAAGCAGGTACTTATCCATCATGCAATACCATCAGGGAAGCATCTGATTTCTCCACATTTATTCTACAGCAGAATAAGTACCCCAGACATACAGCCAATGGCATTAAGAACTATCTTCATCGTAAAGAAGAACAAGGAGTCCTGAAGGTGATGATATGGCCCTCATAGAGCCCTGATCTCAACATCATTGAGTCTGTCTGGGATTACATAAAGAGATAGAAGGATTTGAGCAAGCCTACATCCACAGAAAATATGTGGGTAGTTCTCCAATATGTTTGGAACAACCTCTCTGCTGAGTTCCTTCAAAAACTGTGTGCAAATGTGGCTAGAATAATTGATGTATTGATGCTGTTTTTAGGGCAAAGGGTTGTCAATATTGATTTGATTGAGAATTCTCTTCAGTTCGTTCACTTTGCATTTTGTTAATTGATAAAAAAAAACTATTATCAGTTCTATTTTTGAAACCGTTCTTACTTAGCAGCATTTTCTCAACACCTGCCTAAACTTTTTGCACAGTACTGTACATACTGTTCCACTAATAATAACATTTCATCATTAATGAATGCAAACTCTATTGCAGGTGCCGTGCCCCACTAAGCTTTTAATTGACCTAACAAGGCATTTTTCAGCTGTGCCAAAGTAGTTAACATTAAACTTATTGAAACGTCCCCGTTTTGGGTGTTTTTTTTGGGGCTTCTTCTTCTCAAATCTGCAGATTTACTAAAGGCAAAACCCACTGCAAGCTTCTTGCATCTTCATGAGCAGTTGGGAGATGATTTGGTTCCTTAAATTTCATGCTTCAATGCAGTGTCTGGGCTACACAAAGTATTATGTGCTACATAAGTTATGGCCACAGGTTATTGCTAATCTGTGTGCTCACAAGTTTAGGCATTGCAGAGCTGACATTTTCATGGCACTTTTCTGAAGGCTGTTAAAAATCTGCTTCAAACATAGCTTGGAGGCTCAGGGGGGAGATAAAGCTAGCTTTATAAAAGTCTCAGGACTACATAATTTCCTGGGAGCCACAGATTGCCCACAAGACCATCTTGCCACAGAGCAGAAACATATATGAACTGACATCATTATCACTCTCTGAATGTGCAGGTGGTCTGTCACGCAAGCACTTTTATAATGAGTGTTGTTTCTGGCTATTTTGTTTCATGTCACTCCTATGTCCTGTATCAGTCAACCTTCTATACCAGGTCTGAGAGAGAGAAAATGCTGGATTAATTGCTATTGGACATGTGAAAAACCAAATGTAATATATGTAAACTAAATTTAACATGTCATTTGTGTGTCATTTCACTTGATTCAGGATATGCTTGTCCCTCCTAGTTATTGACACCTCTCTTGCATCAAAACCCAGCACAATAATAATAATAAGGTCCATATAACCACTAGAACATACCTTTGGACTCTTGAAGACCAGGTTCAAGTCTTGATAAATCTAATGCGCTTCTCTGTGGCCCTGCAATGGTAGATGATATTGTGGTGGTTTGCTGTAGACTGCATAATTTGGCTTCAAATAAAAATAGGGCACTGTCAATTGTAGTAGGCATTGAGGAATTAGGAGTGCTTTTACCATCAGCTGATGCGGACAATACAGACGGAAGCAGGTCAAGCAGAGGCTAATTGAAGCATGTAAGTGGTTTTACTAAAAAATGTTTGCTTAGTAACTGAGCTTTAATGAAAAAATGAATTTCCTTATTTTAATACATGGTTCATTTGTGGTAAGGCTGTTGTGGCCTCTACCTCTGCCACCCTTTTTATGGTAAATGTAGGACTAAATAGATTGTCACCTCTACTAAGGCATTGCTTAACTACTGTTATAGCGCATTGAACACAGATGCAGGGTTTGTTTATTCAGTATAAACATATTAAAACCCAAATAAATGATATTGGTCTTTTTGTCTTTTGAACCAATACTGAGACTATTTTCATACTGAACTGATACATGGCAGCCAAATTCATCAAGTTACTAATGGAATAGAAAAAAATGGTTTGAGAACCAATCCGTGGTCTAGCATCTCTGGCTAGGGGCACAGTAAATAGGGACATGTACAATGTAGTTGGGCTTAAAAAACAAATAAAACATACTCCATAAAACCATTGATCTGGATCAATTTTAGTCTTAAATTATATAAAAAAAAATCACCTATAGTGCACATATAGGGTAAAGAATTTCTCATAGACAATAACTCAAAATATGATCCGGAATTTTTGATAATATAAGATCACAGGATCATCCAACAATCCAAGACACGATTGTATCTAATAAAATTCATGCATCTGTTGTATGATATATTATACCACACTTTTATATGAATAACAAATCCTTTTTCAGTCACAACCATTTATATATTACAACCGTCAGTATAACAACCAGGAGATGCAGATCACACTTAATGCACCTAACTCATGAAGTCCTGCAAGCGACTTTATTCCCCGCCTGCTAGAGCTACATACAAAGTCTCTCTTCTGCAGTTATCTTACCCCACTCTGGGCTTTATAGAAAGAATTTTGCAATAATGATGGTAGAATCCGGCTGAGATTTGTAGTCTCTCATTCAATCAATCGATCTGTTCAGTGTGGTTAAAATCAGATCCTGTGATAACGGTTTAAAGGAGTCCCAACTAGTGTGTGGTTTCCTCTTGGGAACAGATTATGGTGGGAAGGTTGGGCTCTGGTTCCAATCTGGGGAGGCCAATAAGAGTTGAACCATGGCCCAAGATTGCTCTTGGTGACCCTGATTATAGTTTAGACAAGTATTCCACATTTTGTAATGACATCATACTAATAGTAGGAAGTCAGGAATAACTTATTTTAGCTATTGCAAGGCTAAATTGGCAACTGTTACTGGGGTTTTTCTTTGCCACAAACACAATTAGAATTTCTAAAATATTGAACTTGATGGAACTGTGTCTTTTTTCTACCTTACTACCTATGGGACTATGTAACAGTAAGAATGCTATGAAAGACTATCATCATATAACACTTTACGTACACAACATGGTCCTACATATCACACTATTTTGTGAAGTGCATTAATAATGAAATTGAAATTAATGTATGTAATTTCAAAACGTGTAACTGTGAGTTACAGACATCAGATTAATTAATCTGCATTGTATTTTGAAGGTATAAATGGAATGAATGAAAATAAACTGTAGCAGAAATAGAACCCAAAGTATGCAGTATGAAACAAAAAAGATTTAAGCTTCTGGGTCTGATAGCAAATCAAGTGTAAAGCAAATGTCACATTTCTGTCATGAATGTTCCAGATGAACGAAAATAGTGAACATAAAATGATTGGCTTCAGTGACTGCACATAGTTAATACTAAAAAAAAAAAGTATATTGTCGAGGAAAGAAAAAAAAATTCTTCTTAAACATATCTGCTCAGCAGGCTAAGACATCCTGAAGCTACAGCGCTGATTAACTAAATATTCCAGACACATAGCAGTTATGCTGTGAGTTTTAGTTCAACAATGCTTGGAGATCAACAAATAGTAATCTGCTTCTATAGCAAAAAAAGAACTGTAGAAACATAAGCTGCTATGCTCTACAAGTAAGATTCTCTGGGTATAATGGAAGAAATTGTTGAATAACGGTTGGTGACTTTACTGGCTTTAAAAACTAAGCGAAACAAAACAAATTAAAAGGAAAACATAAAAGTATACCATAAGTATATAAGATGTTCCATATAATATGTTATGCATCATGTTAATCATTATACACTAAAACACAATAGCCATACTGCATTGCATGAGCAACGAGACTGAGCTTGATAATAAAATACATTTTTGAAATTCAATTAAAAATGTCTGTTTTTCATTATAGACCAATGTGTCTTTTTCTATGCACTAGGTATAATCTGCAGCATTTATTCTTATACAGAAAGGTATAATAAAAAGAAATGTTTCAAATGTAATAGAATTTTATTTATCAACTTTTATTTTTAGAATTTTATTTATTATCATGTGCAGTGGTCAGGTCATGATCTGCAATACAATGACACATCCATTTAAATGACACTATGCCTAATATGAATAAATGCATCTGCAGGGAATACTTTATGAGGCTAACTCCTGGTTCCTGGCTTTATCTATTTTTACCGTACAGCCTCTAAATCACACATCCTGTTCATCATTAATTCAGTGGACCGCACTAGAACCGCAACCCCTGGTCCACAATTTGCACACATTGTCTTACATTGTAGTGCTCTTGATCAGAGCCATGTTGCCAAGTTGCATTGAAACTGCTATAAAGCAAATATACATCATATTATTCAGATCACACATAAAATATGTTCGGTTAAAAGTGTGTTTTATGTTCTTGTGCTGTGACATCAGGCATAATTAGCCACATTTCTAAATTGAATGGTCAGTAAAAGTGATTTATGAAAATTGTGGGCCTGCTGGACAAGCATTTTTGCTTCTGTAATGATTATTGCCTAATCAGTATAATTAGGAAAATAAGATAATGATCATTCCCAAAAAATATAAGTTGTTTCAGATAACCTTACTTCAAGCAAATCACTGTGTGCAAGATAACAAGTGGTTAATGTATATTGATGTAAGCTGTGAAGGCCTGCTTTTTTCTTTGAGAGTGTTTTCAGAGATGCCTGGTCAACGATTTGTTTATTGCCAGTTCACAGATGATAAAAGATTGGGACATTTCTTTGGATAGAAAGGACCATTTTTGGGGTCAATCCAGTGTCGGACTGGGGCATAAAGGGCCCACCGGGGGACTGCAACTCTAGGGGCCCACCAGAGGGGGTGTGGTCAGCCATCATAGAGGCGGGATCAGAAACTAGAGGGGGAGTGGTCAGTCCACGAAGGACAGCTAGCACCTTAGTGTAGTATATAAAGAATGCAGTGTGTGTATAAAGAATACACAGTCTTGACCTGCCCCTTAGATTGGCAGAACAGTCACCAAACTTCAGGATTGTCCCAGTAGACCAGGCTTGGCTAACCTATGGCACTCCAGGTGTTGTGAAACTACAAGCCCCAGCATGCTTTGCCAATATATAGCAGCTTATTGCTGGAAGGGTATGCTGGGAATTCTAGTTTCACAACATCTGGAGTACCACAGGTTAGCCAAGCCTGCACTAGACTCCGAATATTAGACAGACTGTCCTACCTGTTGTTGTCACTTTTACCACCTGTAGTTGCGGCTTGTCTGGATCCTGGAATGTTGAGGGCCCTATTTGGAAAAAATAATGTGTACATTTAGATAATTCCAACCATCCCTGCCATTAAATCAATAGCACCCACATTTAATAATTAGGCCTCTCTCCAGCCCCAGCAATAAATTAATAGCATTTACGTTTAATATATCCATTTCCCACGACCATTCCTAGCATTAAATAATTAATTTTCACATTTAATAGATAGCCCTCCTCCCCACGCTCAGCCCCACATTCAATTATAGACCCAAACCACCTCAGCATTAAAGGTCCCATCACCCTCTTCCTATAGTGTTCTCTGTACAGCCCCCCCTCACTATAGTTTAGTATAGATAGGCAGCTTCCCTATGCCATATAGTAGTGCCCCCAAAACAATGTTATGCCACGCAAGTGTCCCCAATTCATATTATGCCTGCAATAGTGCCCCCCAATTCACATGCCGTGCAAGAGTGCTCACAACACACACACACACACACACACACACTATATATATATACATATTGTGAGTTTGTATTTTAATGTTTTACTTGATTAAAATGTCTACTTAAAATACTACACCATATGGCCTTCTCATATATTTCCTTCCTATGATGAGCGGATAAGATTGGTGTTGCGGTTGTGATATTATTTAGAACATACTTTGCTTCCGTCGCCAAGGAGATTTGGTTACAGACCTAACTTCCTAGGTGTAATCCTTGATTCACAACTGTCGTTTATTCCCCACATCAACTCTATATCTAAATCATGTTACATACACCTAAAGAACATTTCCAGAATACGCACATATCTGACACAAGACACGGCAAAAACATTAATTCATGCACTCATCCTCTCCTGCATCGACTATAACAATTCCCTCCTTACTGGTCTTCCCAAAGTCAGACTTGAACCCCTACAATCTATTTTGCACGCAGCGGCTAGACTGATTTTCCTTACAAACCGTTATTCCTCTGCTGAGCCACTCTGTCAGTCTTTACATTGGCTGCCTGTATTTCAACGAATCCAATATAAAATTCTTCTACTAACATACAAGGCCATCAACAAAATTGCACCGACATACATTTCCTCACTTGTCTCAAAATATCTCCCGACTCGGCACCTCCGTTCTGTACAAGATCTACGTCTCTCCTCCACTCTCATCCCATCCTCCTATTCTCGGTTACAGGATTTTTTCCGGGCTGCACCTACTTTGTGGAATTCCCTCCCACGCACAGTAAGACTTTCTTCTAGTCTTCAAACCTTCAAGCGTTCACTGAAAACCCACCTCTTCAGACAAGGTTATGATATTCCTCAACCATCATCTTAGATTACCCTATTACCATCCTCTACACTGCTAACGCAAGACAACAACCTTCTGACCAACATTGCAACACACATAGCCCACTCAGTACTTTTACCTTTGCAGTCTGGCTGGTCCATTGTGCAATATGATGTAGCACATGCCCTTGTGTTTCAAACTCCCATTGTCCTATAGATTGTAAGCTTTCGAGCAGGGTTCTCTTACCTCTCTGTCTGTATGTATTACCCAGTATTGTCTTATTAATGTTTGTTCCTATTTGTAAAGCGCTACGGAATTTGCTGGCGCTATATAAAAAAATGTTGATGATGATGATGATGATGAACTTCGGGATGCCTAAGGAGCCATTATACAGATAAGCGGTTTATTTATATATATCTGGTACGCATGCTATTTTTATATACTGCACGACAATACTATATGTCAATATATGAATCAGCTATTATCATCCTGCGCATCAGTTTTATGAACTATCTACGGTGCATACATATAGACACCGTTTGGCTATACACCCTCTGGACTACTCTGTGATTATTGCATATATATTGTCTACACACCTGAAGGCGCTGTCCTTCTATATCTGTATTGCCATTTATTTTCCGGACTAACCATCCGTTTCTGAAGGTTGGCTGCCACACGTATATTTGTGGAGGTGTTGCTCTCATTTTATTTCTATTTTATTATATTTTATATACACGTGTATTTTTTATATATTTTTCGATTGTGATAGTATCCATATATTGGGTTAAGCGCCACTTCTAGATATCTGGTTCCTTTATATATATATATATATATATATATATATATATATAAATATATATATAAAGTCACTGATCCACCACATCTTGAACATGGCAAATTGTTCCTTGGTGGCAAATTATAAGAAGCCCGAGCATTTGGTCTCATTGGGTTGCCTATCATGAGGATCTCAGACATATTTGATCAACCTAATTCCCCATCATATCTTCTAGAGTCTCCAACACATATCGCCATACTCGATGATCTTTCCCCCCACCCTTTACATTCCCCTAATAACAGGTCCCTCCTAACCCCCCCCCCCCCCCTTCCTGCTGCAATGCAGAATCCCCCTCTGTGGACTTGGAAGGTGAACTTTTAATAAAGTTCAGTAAAAGTTTCACTTTGCATAATTTATTACTGGGAACCTTATTGTTTTTAAGTTTTGTTCCCCCTACTTGATTAAAAAAGAAAAACAGGTGAAAAATGAAAGTGAGAATTATTATATAGGGACTTTCATTAGGTTATATCAAAACATAAAAATTACATAAAAAAACTAAGCATCATATTATCACTTATACTTGATAGCACAAAACGGGGTTAAAGTATACTTACCCATATGTTGATGCAGCCTCTCTGCTCCTTCTCCCTTCAGCGGCGGCAGGAACATCAGCTGACAGGGGGAGGGGGCAGGTCACATGATCGCAGCTGCGATCGTATTTGAAAGATGACTGGCTGTCACTGAAAGCCAGTCATCAGCAGCAGCGGGGATGTCGGAGAGGACTGCGGGCACCCTGGTGAGGACAACGGCCTCCAGGTAAGCTCCGCCTACTGCTAAAAGGGGCTGTAAGGTAGCCGGGCCTTTTACTGGTAGCCTGCTGGACCAGACGGATGCTGGGTCAATCCCAGTATGTTCTGTTTTCTGATAGGAAAAATAATAGTTAATATCACATCCAAATCAAAAAGATGGTTGAAAACAGTTTATTCTGGAAAAAGTCTTCCTTATCTTATTTTATTATCATGATAATAATATATTCTTATCATGTATGTTCCAAAAATCACTAAAAGTTTCTGTCCAAAATAAACAAAAGGCAAATTTGGTTATTATTAAATCAGGCACCCCAGGATGTACATAATAGATCAAAGCACTGCTTTCCATAGTCCATGTTTGAGAAGTTCTCTGTATAAATTTGTAACCAGTGGAAGCTGACACATAAAATGTGTCATTGATACGTTTTGTAAAATTAGCCTCGAAGTTCTGTCTTTGTGTTCATTCAAAAATGTATGTGTCATACAGGCTTGTTTTTTTTAAATTATATATTTGCACATGAGATTGTTTGATTTGCTATATCTCTGATGAATTAGGTTTTGATTGCAATTTGATATCAGCCAGGGAGTAACCAAAGACTTACTAAAAGTGTCGGCTCTTGAACTAAATCTTAATGGTGGTAGAACTCTGGTTTTAATAATGAGTGTGAAATATACTTTTTGGTTATTTTAGTCCTCTTTAGAAAATTCAGGTTATTTTGTTTTGATTAATATTTTACACCCACATGTCATGCATGTCCAGACGGGTCTTGTTGTGGCAGCATGAATGTGCCTGTTTTTTCAAGAACTGCATGGATGATGAGTTGCAATATAGGTGCTGCCCAGCCACCCAACTTCTTACATACGTAAGGCGGGGCCAGGGCACCTTTTTCTCTTCTTGGGAATGTGGCCTTGAGCGGTGACATTATAGCCTAGTGTTGTCCTCCCAATCCAGCTGCTTTTTCACATTTCTACTCTTTCATGTTAGTGGCCAGAGCTCAGTATGGGGGTACAGCTTTGAAAATAAAGGTACTGAATCAGTGGCATTATATCATTCATTTAGTATTTCGGGAACCCCCTAAACCCTGGCACCTTACTTTACTGCCTAGGTTCGCCTAGTTGAAGCACTGACCCTGATTGTTCCACATTAAAAAAATAACAAGATTGTTTTATTGGACAAGATATTTAAATAAGATTCAAGGTATGAAGATGGCATATTTATGGGGCATTGCCTGGCAGCAAAACCTTTTTCTCGCCACAAAAGAAAAAATGGATTAGTCAGCACTTAACCAAATAATAGACTAGCTTTACCTGGTCTAACCGCAAGTTAGCCTTAGGAGACAGAACATGGAAAAATGGAACACAGAGACATTCTTATAAGATAGCAGCTGTAATAGCAATAAAATACCAATATCTTTACTTGCAAACAAGTGGACAAAGAACTGAAGGAAACACCTGTTATGAGTAGCTGCACTCTAAAACACTTCTGTACCATAGCATTGACATGTACACCAAAGGAGACTGGTCTAGCATGCACCAACACATTCAAGAGAGGAAATATTGTCTCTTTGCCACCTCAGCAATAATAACATTATATATTTCAGGCTGAATTAACCTCATCAAGAACTTGATGTAGGACATAGCATTACAAATAGTATCATATAACAGATAAAACATATAACCAATATATACAAATACAAAACAACCCAAAAAAATATGTATCTGGTGCAATGATGACCCAGATATAATGACCTTCGACAAACAGATCCATTATTTACAAATGACTAATGGATTCTAGTCCCACTGCTTGTGAGTGATCCAAATTGTGAAAGAGTCTAAAATTGTTCTTCTTTTTGGTTGATTGATCTCTATTGTGTCACACAACTCCGCTGCCTGGGTGTCACCCTCGACTCCTCTCTCTCTTTTGCCCCCCACATTCATTCCCTTGCCCAAACCTTTCGCTTCCAACTACGCAACATCGCCCGCATACGTCCCTTTCTCTATCAGGATACCACGTAAACTATCATCCATGCACTCATCATCTCCCGCCACGATTTTTGCAACCTCCTCCTTACTGGCCTCCTCCACTGCTATCTCTCCCCCCTCCGCTCTATACTCAATGCAGCTGCAAGACTCATCTTCTTCTCTCACTGCTCCTCCTCTGCCTCCCCTCTTTGTCTTGCCTTACACTGGCTCCCCTTCCCCTACAGAATCCTTTTCAAACTCCTTACCACCACTTACATGGCTTTCTCCCAGTCTACTGCCCCTTATATCTCTAACCTCCTCTCCATGCACACTCCTGCCAGCTCCCTTCATTCGGCCAAGGACTATCGCCTCTCACTACTCTTTTCACCTCTTCCCACTCCAGAATCCAAGTGTCACGGGCACTAGGAGTCTTTACCCAGGGATCACCAGGTGATAGGCTTACCAGAGCAGTATAGGTGGTAATATGGTACTCTGGTAGCAGGGTGATCACGGAACAGGAAATAGCAGATGATGAGATGCTCAGTAAAGTCTATGACTAGCAGCACTGGCAATATGAAGGTAGTAATACACGAGGAACTGTATGGACAAAGGACACGTGAAGGTAGTCAGTGGTCTGCGGTAGCAAGTTGTACCACTGCTATAGTGAGGAGGAATGTCCAACAGAAACGAGGGAGTGATGAGAGTCAGCGGTCTGCGGATAGCAAGTTGTACCGCTGTCTGAGTGAAGGAATAGAATCCAAGTGGAGGTATCCGGGGAGTCAGTGGTCTGCGTTAGCAAGTTGTACCACTGCTATGTGAGAGGATACTGGAATAGGTGAAACTGGAAACAGGGGTCAGTGGTCTGCCACCAGCAAGTTGTACCACTGAATATATATGTGAGGAGGTGCACGGGGAGAGAGTGCAACACAAGATATACACGGGCACCTTGACTTTGATCCACAGTAATATGCACAATATAAATGTATAGATGACTGAACAACACTGCCAATATAGAAAGTCTCTAGAAGGAATCCAGCATGAGATAACACAGTCAATGATGGCAATAGACTCAGCGGATAGCACACTCCAGAGAAGAACCAACACAGTCCAGCAAGGTATGCAATACACAGCACAGTCAATGGGAAGTATGCATACCGTGGTTCAGGAGAAGGCAGTCAGACAGGAGTGCAGAGATACCTGAACGGCAGGAGGCCGGCAGGATGCAAAGTCCCTGGATGGGTGAAGCGGTGGTCTAGCAGGTGCAGCGCACAGGTAGGTAGACCAGCAGGGAACACAGGAAGGCGTGGAGAGCGGATCAGCAGTAGATGGATGAGTAGCGCTGAGGAGTAACAGCAGCGGGTCTCTGCGGGAACACGGAGGTAGCCAATAGCAACCAGCAGGTGCAGTAACGATGGAACACGGGAGAGCAGAGTTGAACTGGAACTGTTGATCACGGAGAATAGCGGGTAGCAATAGTGGCAGCAGGCTCAAGGAAACACGGGAGAGTTGACAAGGACTGAAGACTGAAGCGCACAGAGGCAGCGGATAGGAATCAGCCAAACAGTCACGATGAAACACAGACGGGTTGCAGGTTGAAGACTGTAGTGCACGGAGGCAGCGGATAGGAATCAGCTAGCAGTCACGATGATGAAACACAGACGAGTTGCAGGTTGAAGACTGTAGTGCACGGAGGCAGCGGATAGGAATCAGCTAGCAGTCACGATGATGAAACACAGACGAGTTGCAGGTTGAAGACTGTAGTGCACGGAGGCAGCGGATAGGAATCAGCTGGCAGTCACAATCATGAACGGGTGAGTGGATGTGAATGAAAGACTGTAGTGCACGGAAGCAGCGGATAGGCATCAGCTAACAGTCCCAATAATACATGGTAGAGTTGAAGTGGTTAGAAGACTGTAGTGCACGGAGGCAGCGGATAGGAATCAGCTCACAGTCACGATGATACAGTAGATGGTAGAAGTGGTATGGGAACCACAGTAGTAGAAGTGGTTTGGAAACCACAGAGGTAGAAGTGGTTTGGAAACCACAGGAATCAGCTGGGCTGAATAAACGAGGAAACACAGGAACACCTTCAGAGACTCATGGGGAATGAGACTCCAAGATCAGGCAACGTGGTGTTGACCACAGGTGCTTAATATAGGGAGGTTGCCTGATCTGCCAATTAAGTTAAAGGAACATACACTGAAGGTTTAGAAAGGGCTGCGCATGCGCAGTCCCTCAGGATGGAGGACGGCCACGGTTCCTAAATGTCCGGGAAGAAGCACTCACAGTCCGGTGAGTGACAGTACCCCCCCTTTTAAAGGTGGGCACAGAACGCCTGGAACCGGGCTTGTCCGGATTTTTGGAATAAAACTTCTTCAGAAGGGCAGGAGCATTAAGATCTTCAGCTTTGATCCATGAACGCTCCTCAGGACCAAAGCCCTTCCAATGAACGAGGAAACGGAGGACTCCTCGCGAAATTTTTGCATCCAATACCTCAGTAATCTCGAAATCCTCCTCCTGATGAACTTGAACTGGCTGCGGTGCTGAGGAAGGAGCCGAGAAACGGTTGATAATGAGAGGTTTGAGCAAGGACACATGGAAGGCATTGGAAATCCGAAGATTCTTAGGAAGAAGAAGTTTAACACATACTGGATTGATAACTTGAATGATCCTATATGGACCAATAAAACGAGGGGCGAATTTCATAGATGGAACCTTCAAACGAATATTTTTGGTAGATAACCAGACATGATCTCCAATTTTTAGTGGTGGAATAGTCCGCCTCTTCTTATCTGCGAAAGACTTATATTTGTTAGATGTCTTCTTTAAACAGGTTTTGACCTGAGACCAGATATTTTTGAAGGTCTGACAAGCAGTTTCCACAGCAGGGACTTGGGTGGGCGGGAGGGCAGGAAATTCCGGAAAAGACGGATGGTGACCGTAGACCACAAAAAATGGAGTTTTGGATGATGACTCATGGTACATGTTGTTATGGGCGAATTCAGCCCAAGGGAGCAATTCTACCCAGTTGTCCTGGTTGGCTGAAGAGAACATCCTAATAAAAGTCTCAAGATCTTGATTGACTCGTTCCGTTTGTCCGTTAGATTGCGGATGGTAAGACGATGAGAGTGCTAATCGTATGCCCAAGGTTTTACAAAGGGCCCGCCAGAATCTGGAAACGAATTCTACTCCTCTATCTGACACAATCTCAGACGGACATCCATGGATGCGGAAGATTTCTTTAATGAAATGTTCAGCCAGAGTAGACGAGGAAGGTAAACCGGACAGAGGGACGAAATGAGCCATCTTCGAAAATCTGTCTACCACTACCCAAATAGTATTGTGATTCTTACTTGGTGGCAAATCAGTAACGAAATCCATACTAATATGGGTCCAAGGCTTGGACGGAATGGGTAGTGGTCGCAGCAACCCTGCTGGAGTTCTGCGGGAGGATTTGAACTGAGAACATAAATCACAGGAAGCAATAAACTCTTTGACGTCTCTCCTCATTGAAGGCCACCAGTAACTTCGAGAGAGAATCTCAAAGGTCTTGTGTTCACCGGCGTGTCCAGAAAAACGAGAGGCATGGAACCACGACAGGATTTTCCTCCTCAGAGTAGGAGGCACGAGGGTCTTCCCAAATGGTAGCATTTTGGTGGATGAAGCAGCCAGAGAAATACATTTGGGGTCTAGAATAGCATGGTTGGGAACCTCTTCTACATCAGAGGACGTCACAAAAGCTCGAGATAGAGCGTCAGCTTTCTTGTTCTTAGCGGCTGGTTTGAAGGTTATAATTAATTCAAAACGGGAAAAGAAAAGAGACCATCTTGCTTGACGAGGGTTCAAGCATTGGGCAGATTGCAAATATGACAAGTTCTTATGATCCGTGAAGATCGTCACCGGATGGCGAGCTCCTTCCAACAAGTATCTCCATTCCTCTAATGCAGCTTTGATGGCCAGCAACTCCTTGTCCCCGATAGTATAATTTTTCTCTGCGGGCAGAAAACCCCGAGAGTAGAAGGCACAAGGATGTAATTTTTGTTGCTCCGAGCGTTGGGAGAGAATAGCTCCTAAGCCCACATTAGAGGCATCTACTTCTAGGAAGAAGGGGAGTGTCACATCAGGCTGTCGAAGAATGGGGGCAGACGAGAAGGACTCTTTGAGAATTTGAAAGGCTTGGAGAGCCTCAGATGACCATTGCTTAGTATTAGCCCCTTTCCGAGTTAGGGCCACAATAGGAAATGCAATGGATGAAAAGTCTTGAATGAAGCGTCTATAGTAATTGGCAAAACCTAAAAAACGCTGGATGGCACGAAGAGTAGTTGGCTGAGGCCAATGTAGTACAGCATTTACTTTGTCTGGATCCATCTTCAGGCCAACTCCGGAAACTATATACCCCAAGAATGGAATCTGGGGTAACTCGAATGAACATTTTTCCAATTTACAGAACAATGAGTTTTTCCGTAGTCTGGAGAGGACCTCTGCCACATGTTGGTGATGAGAAGGCAGGTCCTGTGAGAAGATCAATATGTCGTCCAGGTAGACAACGACACATACATATAATAAGTCCCGAAAGATCTCATTGATGAAACCCTGGAAAACAGCGGGGGCCACCCGACCTGGTTCATCGAACACACCTCGGAACGTGGAAATGAATTTGGCACTATCTTGTAGAATTGGATCGTTTCTTTCCCACAGAGGGGAGGCCCAAGCCAGGGCTTGTCCAGAAAACAATGAGATAAGATAGGCCACTCTGGAATGATGGGTAGAAAAATTTTGAGGTTGGAGTTCAAAATGGACTGAACATTGGTTAAGGAAACCTCTACAAGTTTTGGGGTCCCCGTCGTATTTTGACGGAGTAGGCAGGTGAAGCGTAGGAACTGTAGACACCTGGGATGGCACTGGGGAAACGGAGGAAAGCACAGGAGCTTCAATATTAGCTGTAACAGTCTGTCCAGATGTTCCTTGGGAGGTTAACGATTGGTAACATTGAAGTAACAGCTGTTGGCGAGCATCCTGTTGCTCCACACGGCTGACCAGGTGCTGCAGCATCTCTTTAGCGGTAGGTTCCGTATCTGGGTCTGTCATGGCCTGATCTTACTGTCACGGGCACTAGGAGTCTTTACCCAGGGATCACCAGGTGATAGGCTTACCAGAGCAGTATAGGTGGTAATATGGTACTCTGGTAGCAGGGTGATCACGGAACAGGAAATAGCAGATGATGAGATGCTCAGGAAAGTCTATGACTAGCAGCACTGGCAATATGAAGGTAGTAATACACGAGGAACTGTATGGACAAAGGACACGTGAAGGTAGTCAGTGGTCTGCGGTAGCAAGTTGTACCACTGCTATAGTGAGGAGGAATGTCCAACAGAAACGAGGGAGTGATGAGAGTCAGCGGTCTGCGGATAGCAAGTTGTACCGCTGTCTGAGTGAAGGAATAGAATCCAAGTGGAGGTATCCGGGGAGTCAGTGGTCTGCGTTAGCAAGTTGTACCACTGCTATGTGAGAGGATACTGGAATAGGTGAAACTGGAAACAGGGGTCAGTGGTCTGCCACCAGCAAGTTGTACCACTGAATATATATGTGAGGAGGTGCACGGGGAGAGAGTGCAACACAAGATATACACGGGCACCTTGACTTTGATCCACAGTAATATGCACAATATAAATGTATAGATGACTGAACAACACTGCCAATATAGAAAGTCTCTAGAAGGAATCCAGCACGAGATAACACAGTCAATGATGGCAATAGACTCAGCGGATAGCACACTCCAGAGAAGAACCAACACAGTCCAGCAAGGTATGCAATACACAGCACAGTCAATGGGAAGTATGCATACCGTGGTTCAGGAGAAGGCAGTCAGACAGGAGTGCAGAGATACCTGAACGGCAGGAGGCCGGCAGGATGCAAAGTCCCTGGATGGGTGAAGCGGTGGTCTAGCAGGTGCAGCGCACAGGTAGGTAGACCAGCAGGGAACACAGGAAGGCGTGGAGAGCGGATCAGCAGTAGATGGATGAGTAGCGCTGAGGAGTAACAGCAGCGGGTCTCTGCGGGAACACGGAGGTAGCCAATAGCAACCAGCAGGTGCAGTAACGATGGAACACGGGAGAGCAGAGTTGAACTGGAACTGTTGATCACGGAGAATAGCGGGTAGCAATAGTGGCAGCAGGCTCAAGGAAACACGGGAGAGTTGACAAGGACTGAAGACTGAAGCGCACAGAGGCAGCGGATAGGAATCAGCCAAACAGTCACGATGAAACACAGACGGGTTGCAGGTTGAAGACTGTAGTGCACGGAGGCAGCGGATAGGAATCAGCTAGCAGTCACGATGATGAAACACAGACGAGTTGCAGGTTGAAGACTGTAGTGCACGGAGGCAGCGGATAGGAATCAGCTAGCAGTCACGATGATGAAACACAGACGAGTTGCAGGTTGAAGACTGTAGTGCACGGAGGCAGCGGATAGGAATCAGCTGGCAGTCACAATCATGAACGGGTGAGTGGATGTGAATGAAAGACTGTAGTGCACGGAAGCAGCGGATAGGCATCAGCTAACAGTCCCAATAATACATGGTAGAGTTGAAGTGGTTAGAAGACTGTAGTGCACGGAGGCAGCGGATAGGAATCAGCTCACAGTCACGATGATACAGTAGATGGTAGAAGTGGTATGGGAACCACAGTAGTAGAAGTGGTTTGGAAACCACAGAGGTAGAAGTGGTTTGGAAACCACAGGAATCAGCTGGGCTGAATAAACGAGGAAACACAGGAACACCTTCAGAGACTCATGGGGAATGAGACTCCAAGATCAGGCAACGTGGTGTTGACCACAGGTGCTTAATATAGGGAGGTTGCCTGATCTGCCAATTAAGTTAAAGGAACATACACTGAAGGTTTAGAAAGGGCTGCGCATGCGCAGTCCCTCAGGATGGAGGACGGCCACGGTTCCTAAATGTCCAGGAAGAAGCACTCACAGTCTGGTGAGTGACACCAAGGCTTCTCTCGTGCGGCCCCCCTTCACTGGAATGACCTCCCTCGCTCCGTCTCTCTCTCCTAATCTGTGCTCCTTCAAACGTGCACTTAATACTCACCTGTTCCTCAAAACCTACCAACCATCCACTTAACCCCCTCATCTCCTCCGATCGATCTTCCCTCTCTCCTCCCGGCAACCCTCTTCTCTCCCCCATGCTTCAACTGGCTCCCCTTGTACCTGTTCTGTTTACTTGCATGAGCAGGGCTCTCTTCCTTCCTGTATCCATACCTGTTCTTCTGCTCCATCTTTACTGCATTAGCCTGCCTGGAGTTTCTGAAGTATTGGTATTTTTTGTTTATTGTTCTGTACTGTTTCACCCTGTATAGTCCACTTTGTACGGTGTACGGCGCCGTGGAAATCTTGTGGCGCCTAACAAATAAATTATAATAATAATAATAATAATAGTGTCCTCTATTCCCTATTTAGTATTGTGTTCTCTGACATGATTATTTACTGTGTACCTATGGACTATGTTTTGGCTATGAAATCCATTATCAAGCAATCCATTAACTGTTTTGATCCTTGAGTGCTGTCCCAAATAAACTCTTGTATTACCAATATAGATTGTATGTACCCTGTACAAGTAAAGCCTGTCTATACCCTTTTTGTCCCATCAAAAGTTGCAACACATTTTTATTATGTAACATCAACCATCATGTGTAAATTCATGCATGGCCGATTGCCTGCAAATGGCAATTCATGATGTCACTATTATATCTTTATAATAACCCCCCAGGATGTTTATTAAAGTATGAGGCTTCCCTTATAGATAGAAATTACTTGTGTAAGGATATAACTATAGTATATAGGAGTATATTTATATATAGTTTGTATAGTGCAATATAGTATCTATCTAATTGCTTTGAACTAGTAGGATTTACTAGAAGACCGTCTTATCACACATCTATAAAACACATCTACAATCAACATAATATTATATTTGTGCCATTCCATAAGCATTTGTTTAACAAGTGATCTAAATGTGTCTTGAAAAATGGTCATGCCCAACATTTTATCTGCACTGCTTAAATGTCACATTTGCTAATGATGTTTGCATATATTTATTGTTTGAACAAAGTTTTCCAGTTTATCTTTCTCCTGTAGCTAAACTTCATGGAAAGTTATAAATTTAATTGCTATCGTCTGTGCTTCGACAATCATAAAGTAGTAATTTGCTCAAGTCTTGCTATAAGTTCTATGACAGCTGCTTAGCATAGATGTTAACATCCCATTAAATCATTCTACCAAATCATCTACCTTCAGATGGCATAGCATTCATGACTGATTTATTTGCAGATGTTAATGCAGATTCCTTGCAAACACTGATGTATGGTTTCTGAGGTTGGAAAATTATTTTATGTCTATCAACTGTTACTGTTCATTTAATGAAACACAAAATAAGTTTTTTATTTTCACCAGGGGAAAAAAGCTAGCATATTTTCAATTGATTTAATTTTCATGAAATAACAAGGTATAAAACGATAATACTTAAAAGAAAGAAAGAAAATAGGCCATTATTAAAAACTAATGAACTATTAAACAAGTAAAGTAAAGGTTATTAACAAAGCTACAAAAACACTGATCTGCATTGCAAGTAACATTTTGTGTCATCAAGTGATTTTCTACAGTATTGTATCTAGGATAGTGGTCGAAGAAGGGGGTATATGGTGGAATGCCATACCACTACTTCTCCTTTTACATTCACTGTAAATTTATCAAATTTAATTTACTTACATTCCTATTACATTTTCCATAACGCCAGTTCTAAATTTCCATACCACCACTTCTAAATTTCCACTTCGAACACTGGTCCATGATATATAGGAAAGCACATAGCTTCATGTAGCTTACTGATTTAAGGTGGCATAAACAGTTGGGTTGTAAACTTTTGTCAATCTGAGGTGCTGGATGAATTGGGGTTTTCTTTGTTGAATCTGGACGAGGCACCGAAATGCACTTTGTACTCTACTGCGTAAATATGAGATTTCATTTTAATGGATGAGATATTTAAAAAAACGTATGCAAATCTACCAATTTAATAAAAATCTGAACTAGTACATTTGTGACACAATAATTGGAAACAATTCTTATGTCTAATATCTCCCATTGCTTAATTAGCCATAGAGCCAACAAGTAACATGTTAGAAGACAAAACAAAATTGTAGTTAAATAAGAGGGTCATACAAAACTGAAAGAATTTTATTAGTCGTGATGCACACCTGCATTTGGAGCCACAGTCATTCAAACAGTCTTGTAAAGCATCTGTACAGATGCACTTCCAAAAAGTGACAAGCACTTAAGCACCTATGTCTGTTGGTCAAATTGGTGCATTTGTCGAAAAAATTAGATAATTTGCATAACTGCAAATGTTCTGATTACTAAATGACCCATAATGTGCTTGATATGCTCTTTGCTATGAAAAAAGGGGCATTATCTTGTTTATCTCACTTTTCTATTAGAAAAATGTTTATTTGTTTTTTTTTCTCATTCAGAATTAAGGGGAGATACAGTCTGCTCTCAGACTGAGACATAAATCTTTCTACTTCACAGTAAGTAAAGCACTTTTGATGCTTATGAGTCAGACTTATGTCTGATTGCACATGACCCCCACTATAACAAGTAACATCTTTCAATGATAAATGTATTAATGTATTTAATGCAATCATCTTTTGCAGTATGTCATTATTATTTTTACTATAAAGACACTGAGATTGTTGTACTAGTTAGATGAGCAATTAATCCCTTATAATTAGGCAATCTTAACATAATTTTCCTATCTGCAAGCATTACTTTATTTTATGTGTTTAACCAATGCCGTAGTAAAATATAAAAAATGAGTATGGAACATTGATAATCACTTCTGTTGATATTTAATGATTTCACATTAACCTTTACATTTTTTTAAAATATTTTTCTTTATAAATATCTTTTTTTCAGGTAATATTTTTTTTTACTTTTGGTTATGGTTAAAGCAGTTTATTACACTACTGGATCTATATAGCAGTTTACTCTACTGACTAGCACTAATTTGCTCATATTGAAGAATTTAAAAACATTTCTATTCAACATTATATTCCCCTGAAATTTAAAATAAGTATACCAGTATTGTGACAATCAGTGCCCAATATGTGTGATCAGCCAATTTGTTTTGTTTATAGGGTATACCTTCTTATATAATGGGTTCTTTTCAGTGTTTAGTTTGTTGAAAGGGGAATACATTTATGCCTAATTAAAAGGTGGTTGTAATCCGTGAGAATATGTAACCCTTTTTTAATTACATAGACAGTTTATACTGTTAATTAGAGCTGATTCTCTCATATTAGAGGATTTTTAAAAAAAAATATACAAATCTTTCCATGATTTATAACATTACAACAACAACAACTACCCCAAACCTGAGTATAAAATCAAATTTATCCCAGTGCCCCCATGAAGATAACCAGCAACTTTTGATTTCCATATTATAATGGACCTCAGCAGAGGTGGGCAAAAAAAGAGACAGGAGTGAAGTATGTCCTTGTCATCAGTATAGGAGAGCACAGCTCCTACTCCACAATCGGAATCATAAACCTCAATGATATAGGCTTGACTGAGGCCAGGGCCCTGGGGTGAGGAGGTAAAGTCACATTTCAGAGTATCATTAGCCTGTTGTGTCTTAGGGAGCCATATTTCTTTCCATGACAAAAAAAAAACTTTGCACCACGTTCTCTGATATCAAGGTGTTCAGGGCCCTTGTCTCAGGCTCAGATAGCAGCCTGAAACAAGGGCCATGGCAATGGCATGGTGCCACATAACAGGCCAATTGGTCAGTCCCATTGTATATGAGAGAGTGTCTCTCTCTGCTTTTTGTCAGAGACTTTGCTGAAACCTTGGTATTCCTTGTGCAGCCCCACTAGTCCAGATTTGTGGCTAGATATACTAAAAATCATGTTAGGTGGTTGTTTGAAACCCCTGAACATCTCCATACGTTTATGGAGATTTAGTGCTCCAAACTGCCATATTTAAAATAGAATGGTTTGATGCTTGAATGTAAAACCGCCAGAAATGTGTGCTTGTTAAAAAACCTAAGCTGCCGGCGCTTTAGTCAAAACTGCTACAAAACCTCCAGAAAAAAAATAGTGTTTTAAATATCTGCTTCTGATAGTTAGCTAGCTAACTCCAACATGGGGTTTGAGATATTTTGCCATTCATAACATAAGCGAAGGCACGATTGACATATGTATTATTGTGGCAATCATTATTTATTGATTATAGGCACAAAACTAATTTATAATTAACTTATGGGGATAATTTTTATTTTTCATTCTATTAAGGGGGTAATATTATTATTTTATTATATCATGTGGGCAATATGAATACACAGTTATATTAAGGGGAAATAGTATTTGATTGCTAACAGGGAACAATAATTATTTATGAAGGGTACAGGGTAAAGCGCCGTGGAGTGGCGGGTGCCTTTAACATACATTTGCAAATGTGTACAACTGGGACTTTGAGATTTTATTTATAGTAGAAATGGAAGGGCCTTTGCTGGCTATAGCAGTGTGCTGGGGGATTTTTCTCTGTGTTTGTTCCTCTTAGGATAAAACCACCCTTTCAAGCACCTGCATAAATTGATTGAACAACTTCCACGTCTGTGTTTGTCTGAGAGGCATGTTGGTGTCAGTAGCTGAGGGGGACTGCTGGTGTTGTAATGCTATTTGGAGGCTTTTGGGGTACCTCTTGGTAAGTTAGCTCTCAATTTAATAACATACATATGTATGGCCCAAATATATGGGACTCTCATTGTTTAGAGTTACGACCACCCTATTAGCAAAATCACCGTGGAGTGGCGGGTGGCATTTACAAATGTGTGCAACTGAGACTTTTGCATTTTTATTTAAAGTAGCCATTTCTGTCTGCTGTGCTGGCACTCCTGAATGTGGGTTTTGAGCCTAATGCAAATGGAGATAGGTCCCTCCAGGGAGGTATGAAGGTCCCAGCAAGTCTTTAATGGATTCCACCAATCCTTTCTAACAGGAGGCAAACAGAGACTTCACTCCATCCAGTCTTTGCTGTGAGAGTCTGGAATTCAATGGCATAATGTGTAACTGAGCAACCACATTTTTTTCTTTTTTTCTTGTGAAAGCATTGGCAGTGCAACATAGAAAGTCAAATATTAGCTTCAACATGAACAAAACCTCCTTGCTGTTAACTATCAACACATTGTCCTCCTCATGAAGTGATGTAGTCAGGTGTCCCACTTTGATCTGCTCTATTGGTAACAATGCTGATTATAGCACTAACTGCAGATGAATATGGGTCACAAATCTCCTGACCTTTCTGGATTGCCATCAAAATGCAAGGGCGAAGCAGTTTTAGGCTCCAAGGCAAAAATGGGTGCAAAATGTAACAGCGCTGGTTGAGCAAGATTCTCTGAAAAATCAGCAGAGATATGCACATTCAAATTTTGGTAGTGCAACTCTTGGTAGAAGTGAGGGCTTTATAAAGGCTGCATACAGTTGAGGTATCTTAGTCTTCAAACCCACGTCACCTCTTTGCCACCTTCAACTCACTTCTCTGTCCACCTGCACCTCTTCCTCCTTCCTCCCTGCCTGCCCATGATTTTGCCACCTATTTCAAAAACAAAATTGACACCATTCGATGAGATATTTTCTCATGACAAATTCCACTCGCTCTACTCACTCTATCCACCGTTACCTACTCTTCCCAATCCACCCTTAATTCATTCTGTTCAGTTACTGAAGACAAAGTCTCTGCACTCATTTTATCATCTCACCCTTCAATCTGTCCACTCGACCCTATTCACTCAAAATTTCTCCCCTTCCTCTCCTCCACTCCATGCCAACCTTTAACTCACCTCTTCAACCTGTCTCTCTCCACAGGCAAATTTCCATCCTCCTTTTAACATGCACTCATCTCACCTTTTCTAAAGAAAACATCTCTCGATCTTTCCAATTATCGCCCTATTTCTCTCCTCCCTTTTGCCCCCAAAATACCTGAGCGATTAGTGTAAAAACGCCTGTCTCCCTTTCTCTCCTCTCATTTCATTCTCGACTCTCTGATTCAGGCCTCCATCCCCAACATTCCACTGAAACTGCTTTCACAAACGTGACCAATGATTTAGTTAATGCAAAATCTAAGGGTATTTTCTCCATACTCATTCTCCTGGACCTCTCTGCTGCTTTTGATATTGTTGATCACCCTTTTCTCCTACACACCCTTCACTCCATTGGACTTCATGACACAGTTCTTTCCTGGCTCACTTCCTACCTATCGAAATTCTTCTTTAGTGTTTCTACCTCTAGCACATCCTCCTCATGCACTTCCACTATCTGTTGGGGTCCCACAAGGCTCTGCTCTTGGCCCTTTCCTTTTTGAATTGTACACCTCTTCTCTAGGGGCACTAATTTGCTCATTTGGCCTCCAATGCCACCTCTACACTGATGACACACAAATCTATATCTCTTCCCCTGACCTCTCACCTTCTGTACTGTCTCGCATAACCAACTGTCTTTCTGCTATCTTCACATGGATGTTCCAACGCTACCTAAAGCTCATCAGTTCCAAAACAGAGCCTATTATCTTCCCTCCTGCCCTCAAATCTCTCTTACTGTCAATAACAGCACAATTTCCTTAGTCTCTAAAGCCTACTGCCTTGGTGTCACACTTGACTCTACCCTCTGCTTTATTCCTCACATCTAGACTCTCTCCCAGTCCTGTCGGCTCCACCTTAAAAACATTGCCTAAATATGTCCCTTTTCTTACTCAACATGCTACCAAAACTCTTCTCTATTCTCTCATCATCTCCCATCTTGACTATTGCAACCTCATATATCCACACTTCAATCCATCCTAAATGCTACTGCAAGACTGATCTTCCTCTCTTACCACTCTATATGTGCTGCACCACTTGGCAAATCCCTACACTGGCTCCCTGTGTCCTCCAGAATCAAATCTCATATCAAATACTCACCCACCCCGCCCTCTTAGATCTACCTCTGACCTTCGCCTTGTCTCGTTTCTGGTAACCACCTCTCTCTCTCTCGTGCTGCTCCCCAGTTATGGAATTCCCTACCATGCTTAATAAGACCTTCCCACAGCCTTCAAATCTTTAGATGCACTTTGAAAACCCATTTCTTTTTTAGAGGTGACCTTATCCTTGATAACACTATTCACATTAATGCACCCTCACAACTGTCCCAATCTCCACTCTGAGCCACATTTGCTCCTCTTGTTTCAGCTGTGCCCTCTTCCATTTAGAATGGTCCTTCATACCCTTTATTTTAATGTCTGTATTTTTTTTTGTTTACCTGTCCCTGTTTTATGTTTGTACTGTTTTCCCTACTGAACGGCGCTGCAGAGCACTGTGGCGCTTTACAAATATACGATGATAATAATAATAATAATAATAATAATCCTGCACAAAACAACTTTCATAATCACTGAAAGGATTATTGATCTGAATTATCGCAGTAGTAGTAATCCCATGAGAAGTGTAGTGTCATTTTCTATTAACTGTCCTTTTTGTTTGTTGTTTTGATGTTAATCACTAAGCAGACCAGTACCTAGAGCAACAATCAAGCTTTCTTAAAACTGACTGTGATTTTGTGAACTAAATTGTGAAACTCAAATATATTTCTATTTATTATTATTGTTATTATTATTATTATTATTATTATTATTATTATTTAAAGTGTAAAATGCAACAACGTATTTTATAATATCTGATTTAAATTTTTCAATTGTGATTCCTTTTAACATTATGTTTATTTTAAATTAACATTTATGTATGTTTTATAAATGTATGACATGTAGATGGGCTGATATCTTTTTGTGATATACACTATATGGACATATACTTTAATTTGGAGTTGGTCCCCCTTTTGCAGCGATAATAGCTTCCACTCTTCTTGGAAGGCTTTCCACAAGATGTTGGAGTGTTTCCATGGAAATTTGTGTCCATTCATTCTGTAGAGCATTTACGAGGTCAGGCACTGATGTTGGACGAGATGGCCTGGCTCACAATCTTCATTCCAGTTCATCCCAAATGTGTTTGATGGGGTTGAGGTCAGGGCTCCGTGCGAGCCAGTCAAGTTCCTCCACACCAAACTCATCAAATAATGTCTTTGTAGTCCTTGCACTGTGGCTCAGTCATATTGGAATAGAAAAAGACCTTCCCCAAACTGTTGTCACAAAGATGGAAGCATAGCATTGTCCAAAATGACTTGGTATGCTGAAGCATTAAGATTGCCCTTCACTGGAAATAAGGTGCCTAGCCCAAACCCTGAAAAACAGACACATACCATTATCCCTCCTCCACCAAACTTCACAGTTGACATAATGCAGTCAGGCTGCTCCTCAGTCCAGTGTCAGTGTGCTTTACACCACTACATCTGATGCTTGGCATTGGTCTTGGTCATGTGAGGCTTGCATTTAGCTACTTGGCCATGGATACCCATTCCATTAAGCTCCCGTTGCACAGTTTTTGTGCTTACATTAATACCAGTGGAAGTTCGTAACTCCTCAGCTATGGAATCAGCAGAGTGTTGGCGACTTTTGCACACCATGCGCCTTAGCAGTCGTTGACCCCGCTCTGTGATTTTATGTGGTGGTCCACTTTGTGGCTGAGTTGCTTTTGTTCCTAAATGCCTCCAATTTTTTTGAATGAGATTTTTATTTCACTTAAAAATTAAAAATGAATTTAAGATTAAATGAAACGATACAATGTGCTTTAAAACGATACTCATTCATCGTTGAAGTGCACAAAATATTGCGATATCGGGCCAAACTGCCGTTTATTGTTTGATTGGCCCGATAATTGCCTGAAAACACTGTAGTGTGTACCCAATCTTACAGATTTCCTGTATAAGGTCAACTGAGAAAAGAGTTGCTGGTGAATATTTTATCCCCACACAATTACAGATTAAAAGGCATGGATTTAAAAGAATTATGGCAGGCAATCCTTTATAAAAATTAGCAAGAGGAGACTGGACTATCATTTGATCCAATCAATATGAAACAATGCTGAGTATGTCTTAAGAAATGATTGATGGAAAAATAAACATTTATAGGATCTTGCATGCTGGAAAGTACAACACTTCACTCTTTTTAAGTGACACAGTCCTTAATTTTGTTAATTTTGTTTCAGTGATTTACTGTGTTCTCTGGTATTATTCTACAAGAAATGTCTTGGTTGTACTGAATATTTAAGCTATAAAACTGTCAATTGCATTCATGGACAGTAAATAAACAAATTGTTAAAGTTTAATTTATTACGCACAATCTGAAAACAAATAAAGAGTTAAATTTAGTAACACACTATCGCTGTAATAATTCCTCCATGAACACAAGGGTGACTTTCTTCTTGTTTGCTGTTGATGTTTTCATTGCAAAACATATTCACGGGCCACAGCACACAACTAATCTGAATAGTAATTAAATCTTATTTTACCTAAGCTATACATAAACTCAGTTTGTCTTTTATAGCGTTGAACTTTTTTTTCAGATAAGAGTATAAATATCAAACAATTTTAACCACAAATATCACTTTTATAGCTAGCTGTTTATTTTATTAATGGTATGCTATTAAAATGATTTTACTTCCAGATGCTGCTCTCTTTGGTACTTGAAGCTTAGATCAAAAATTAAAGCAATCTTCTGAAGAGCTAAAATGAATAAAGCAGCGCATTTTATTAAGATATAATTGTGATCTTTCACTCAGAAGTGTTACATCTTTATTAAGTTCAAATTAAAAAGAATAGTTGTCTAAACATTTTCTATATGTAACATTTTGTGCATACATCTGTTTATCACAATCCATGTGGACTGTAAATAATGAGCATATGTGTGTCATTTATTAATATAATGTTGTATATACTGTATTTTGCTTTGCAAATCTGTTCAACATAATCTAGCAACCCTTTTTGCTCTGACATAGTGATGTTTCTTGAGAAATAATGTAGCTTGATGATTTATAAATTATTCTATTTATGTAAATTTCCATTTTCAAGTCATGTAGCAGCATTGACTAGCATGAATTTGAGGTTTATATATTGACATGCAGTTGCATTGTTTTAATATATACTTTAATAAGAGTTGGACAAGTGGCAAATTAGTATTATAACTCAGCCTACACAGTTGAAAGGGCGTCTTAAAATAGCACCCAGACACTAGTTTATTCACAAATGCTTCTTTACAGGACATACTGACTAGTTAGGCTGGTGAAACACTATATTTTTTAAAGCAGTACTTTATGCGTCAATAAAAAGCAGCAGGTTTCTGCAGTTAATTTATACCAATAAAGTCTATAGGGTCTTCCTGCCATCCCAAGCCCGTTCAGCATGGGGCTGGATTCCCTAGGGCAGTTTTTCCCAATCCTAGTCCTCAAGTACCTCTAACAGTGCATGTTTTGCATATCTCTTTGCTGGAGCACAGGTGTAATCATTACTGACTGACACATTTTGAAACATGTACAGGTGGTATAATTATAGCATTGGTCACCTGGAAAACATGCACTGTTAGGGGTACTTGAGGATTAGGGTTGGGAAACACTGCCCTAGAGGAATGGGGCCAACAAAAATATGAACATCTCCCTGGGAAAAGCTTGCCTTGTGCTGAAAGGGTTCTTCCCACTCCAGTGATGTGGTTGGTGTGGGGTAATAAATTTAGTAAAAAGAATACTTTAGTGTTTTTACATGGTGAACTACAGTATGGCAGCCTTAAAGTGCTTGGGTATGCTGGTGCTTGTATGTACTGTTTCTGCAGCTGTTATCTCTATAGCTGCTACATCTGTCGCTACAATAGCTGCTAGCTCTGTAGTTACTGTCTCTGTAGTTGCTAGCTCTGTAGCTGCTAGCTCTGTAGTTGTTAGCTCTGTAGTTGATGTCTCTGTAGCTGTTAGCTCTGTAGTTGCTGTATCTGTAGTTGCTGTATCTGTAGCTGTTAGCTCTGTAGTTGATGTCTCTGTAGCTGTTAGCTCTGTAGTTGCTGTCTCTGTAGTTGCTGTCTCTGTAGCTGTTAGCTCTGTAGTTGCTGTCTCTGTAGTTGTTAGTTATTTAGCTGCTAGCTCTGTAGTTGCTGTCTCTGTAGTTGTTAGCTCTGTAGCTGCTGTCTCTATAGTTGTTAGCACTGTAACTGCTAGCTCTGTAATTGATGTCTCTGTAGCTGTTAGCTCTGTAGTTGCCATCTCTGTTCTTGCTATTTCTGTAATTTTTTTCCCTAGTCTTCCCTATCTGCATTTCTTCCTCTCACCTATCTATGTTTTCCCAATCCTTTTTCCCGGTTCTCTCTGTGTTCCTCACACATTCCATTCCTTCTTCCTGCTTCCCATTTCTAGCTTCTGTACCTTTACCGTTGCTACTATTCACCTCTTTCTCACTCCATTTTTTCTCTCACTCCTTTCTGTTGCTCCCCCCACTGATTCTCTATCTCTGTCTTCCGTGTTTCTCCACTAACATGCATCTTCATTCCTTCATCATTGTCAATGTCTTTATAGCAACAGCAAATTCTGTAGCACTTTACAATTGGAAACAAGCACAGCAATAAAAATAATACTGGGTAATACAGACAGACAATAAGGTATACAGGCTTTGCCGGCAAGCTTACAAATTATACCCAGTCCAGTCTCTCTCCCCCTATCCCTTCACTGCTTTCTCTATATTCTGATCTTCCTTTTTGTCTTTCTCTCTCTCTCTCTCTCTCTCTCTCTCTCTCTCTCTCTCTCTCTCTCTCTCTCTCTCTCTCTCTCTCTTTCTCTCTCTCCCCACAGACAGCCAAGTTTTTCTTTGTCTAGCGACTCACTGACAACCAGTGATTTTACACAAACCAGTCTAAAAAGGCTCAAGCTATATATGGCTAATATATGTCATAATCAGTGCAAACATTGCTGACCTACATTTTCACTGCTTTATCTGCTCATAATAGCCAATAACTAGCTGTTAAGGTAGCTGTGCGATTTCCCACTCTTTTTAGGCATACTAAAATAATTATAGACATTGTAAATAAATTGATTTCATTTTTTGTGAGTTGTGTAGGGTAAAATATATTTAGTATAAATACATTTATTTCTGTTGGTTAAATATAATATAACTCACAAAAGGAAGCTAAACATATATTATTATTATTATTATTATTATTATTATTATTATTATTACTTGCTTAATAAGATATAATTAAATTAGCCTATACTGCACTTTATTAAACATTTTCAGCCACATCTAGATCATGCACTCATAAATGCATCTCTGCAAACCTTTAGCACAACTTTATTTATTGGGCAATAATTCAGTTTAACTTCTATATCCGAGTAGCTGCAGTAACCTGTAACCATAAAAAAGAAGAGAAGAATTTTGCAAGATAATTAAATAATTTAACCGGAGACATAACAGGCAAAAAATTGGTTTAGGTAAAAGAAGCACGTACAGTGTTCACATTTCCTTGCTTAGTCCATAAAGTTGCTTACACCAACCATATTCCTACAGCACATGTTGATTAATCTAGCACTTCCTTGTCTCTAGACAATTAAATACTACCTTCAAATTCTCTTGAAGTCCAACCGACTCCCTTTTATGAATGTAATATGTCCCCCCTACCTACTGCCTAAGTATAATTTAGACAGAGGGTGGTTTTCAGCGATACATGTCATAATTTTCAATTGGCGATTGAAATTTTGATTTAAAGAATACACTAGAGGGCTTAGAGACAGACACTCCCTGCATAAGGCCAGTATAGCTGTTTTTTGCAATACACACACACACATGATGTCAAAAACAATTGGGTTAAATATTTCAAGTGCTGTGTGAAGTTTCGAACATTTAACAGATTGAAAAAGTGATAAATATTCACCACTGGAAAGTACCTGAACCCTTAATGGCTGAAAAAACAAAGGGTCATTTATAAGGTGAATGCTCAGTGCATCTGATCACTAAATGACAATGCACACAAATAAATAATAATAGTAATAATAGTAATAATAATACATCTGTACATCTGTGCACTTGATGTGCCATGTGGGAAATCTGCAAAAACTAGATTTTATTTTACAGAGCAAAATATATAAATGAGGTGTAAAATGAGTAAAAATGAACAAGGGTATAGGCCTAACATGACAGAATTCATTGCTCTGTGATTACAGCTTCCTGTTTCATATTTAAGTGCATTCACCTGAATTATATGGAATGGCTTTCGGTTAAATACATGCTATAGATATGTAAATAGTTCCAGTGTATCTCCGTGGTGTGTTAGGTTCCAAAACCAGTCGGCCCAAATATCCACACCGATAGGAACTGTTTTGGAGCTACATTCATTGGCCAGTACTCTATTATTGGGATATTGAAGAGACTATACCCTCATTAGTAGGACTTTTACTGGACTCCTATCTACTATGCAGATTTATATTTGTATGTCAAGACTACAAACCTAGCCTACTGTGTTTTGTGGTTCACCTTTATCTATCTGTGTACATTCCACTGCAATTATATGCATGAAATCAGTGTTACTTTTGTTTACAAGGTTGCAACCTTATTTGATACTTGTTTTACTGTATATTTCAAATGTTTGACATATTGAAGCAATAAAAGGCATTTTATTAGTAACAAGTATATAAACTTTACTTGGCGTATGTAGACAGACAGAGCAGGATATGCAGGATATGCACATGTACATGTGCAATAAAAAGGCACATCAGAATGCATGCAAAATACCATTTTAGAAAACAAATGAACAACTCTTAATACTATAATAATTAATAAAAAAAATTGACAAAATTTATTTTATTTTTTTTGCCATTTTTGCCCCTTACTATCGTATGTCCCTGATATAGCTCAACCAGTTAACAAAAGCTTTGCTACCATAGTTTATGTTAGGTGGACATCCACCCTAAGAATTTCATACATACGCTGCTTCTATAGCTAATAATATTTATGCCATATAGATCCTGCGCTATGATATGGTCCAGTGAACCCTCTCAAAATATTCAAACCCTGCCTAACAGATTTATAATAGAATAGTTTGAAGTGAGCGGCACGCACGGTCTCGCCAACGCGCGTTTCACTAATGTTTTTATCAAGGCAAACCAATCTGGCCTTATCAATGGTCCTTTATAGTATTAAGTCCACCCCTTTTCTTTCATCACACTTTGCACTGTTTGGGTGCAACCGTCTCACATGAGACATGACTTACAAATCTAGAGACCAATAAGAAAGATAGATACACCCATTATAGGTTTCAATTATACAGCAAGTAGAGAGACAGTAAATACAGAAATTGAATTGTTAAGCACCGCTGAATTATCTTGTTTTAGGGCAGGCTATATAAAATGTGGCTAAATACAGATACAGATCATCCTAAAGAATAGCATATTATCAGTTTGGAACAATGTAAGTAATATTGCAATGGTCTCCAATAATACCAGAACTCAACAAGATCAAAACTGTGGCAATTCATAGGTAGAAATATATAGCAGAAGGGGAGATGCAAACAAATATAATATCACTACTATTAATACATGTGTAATAAGGCTTAATTATTTATCTCAGCGTAGCTACCAATTATCGTTATACATGGACGTGGTCTACCCATGGATTACATATTACAATATAATGATCCCATACCTATTAAGAATAGAAAAACTGACTGACATAGAAGCATACTATAAAACATAACCTCCTATTCCATGAACCTTTGTATTTATTTTCATCCATTATAAATCACTGAAATAAATATATATAATTGAAAATCTTATTATAAAAAAAGAAACCTGATATAAAAATGTGAAATAAGTGGAAATAACCATATACCAATGAGAAATTCCTACCAAAATTTTACATAACTACCAACATGAAATAAACAGTGTCGGAAACAAATAATGTGTCTTACAGTGCTTTATTACTATAAACAAACAACGATCTTTATTAAAGGTGTAAGATGATATAAATAAGAGAAATAAAAACCACAAAACGTGTAAATCCCTAATTCTTATACCGTGCAAACAAAATATACTGTGTTCATAGATAGAATCCAAATATACTGGATAACAATTCTACCTTTGATACTATCCCCAAAGACTTTTACATCCGGGAATTATTGGCCAGCTTTATAAAAGGGTTATTAGGTTATACATTTCATAAATAATAATCTATGTTAATAACCCGATTAGATAGTCTAATAAATCAAAGAAAAACCATCAAATTATTTTAGTCATTAAGACCATGTGGAGCCAGGCTGTCCATAAGGAAATCCACTTGGATTCCCTCTTTAAAAGTTCTACATTTAAATCTCCCCCTCTCAGGCCCATCTTGATTTGTTCCATAGCAAAGGCCTCAAGCAGATTTGGGTTAGAATTGTGACATCTCATGAAATACTAAGCCACAGAGGTAAAATGGCTTGAAGTTATCATTATCCCTTTTGGTCCTTTTAATGTTGCCCACATGTTCCAAAATTTGTTTCTTCATTGGCCTGCTCATCATGCCAACATAAAATAACTTAAAAGGGCAAATTAAACAGTAAATCACATTTGTGGAATTGCAATTTAAGGATCCCTTAATTTTCAGAGTTCTCAAATAAAGGTTTTCTTTGGTCTGTGCCATGAACTGACATGTCCTACACATGCCACACCTGTGAAAACCCATTGGTCTATCCTGGATGTGTTTTCTTTCTGGTCCCAATGAGCTATGTACAATACGGTCCTTTAGATTTTTTGACCTGCACCAAGTCATGGAGATCTTATCTCCCAATACATTTATAAGCTCCTCATTGGACCTTAAGTCATCCCAATGTTTTTGGAAGATATTTTTTACTTGTTGCCATTCGGAACAAAATGTTCCTATCATATGTACTTTTGTGTCTAAATTTTTAATCTTTGGAGGGTTTCGCTTTGTCTTTCATTAACAGACTTTTCCGATTTACGGATAATATGTTTGCTATAACCTCTATTCATCTGGTTTGTGTTTAAGTTCATCTGTTCTTTGGACAAAGATTTTATCATCTGAGCAATTGCACCTCATCCTTAAGAGTTCTCCCTTTGGTATTCCCCTAATGACCGCAGGGAAGTGTGAAATAGCAGGATGTAACAGGCTGTTAATAGCTGTTTTTTTGCAATAAATATCTGTGATGAGTTTACCCTCATTCATCTTGGAAATCGTCAAGTTCAATAAGTTAATTGTATCCTGATGGATCTCTGAGGTTAATTGTAAGCTAATGTTATTGGTATTAAGAACCCCAGTAAATTCCAGAAAAAGTGTATCCTTCCCATCCACCAGAATAAATACATCATCGATATATCTAAGCCACATACTTATGTGACTAGTATATTGAATATTTGCATCTGTAATGACTCTTTCCCTCTCCCTCCATCCAAAAGAAGAGTCTAGCGTATGTGGGCTCACAAGTGCTCCCCATTGCGGTCCCTCTAATCTGCAAGAAAAACTTCTCTTGAAAGACAAAATAGTTCTTTGATAACACAAATTTCAATAATTTCATAATGAAGTCACTCAGGTTGTCCCTTTGCCCCATATCCAGAAAATATTTCACCTCTTGTAAGCCTTGCTCATGTATAATGTTAGAATAAAGAGATTCAACATCAAGTGCAGCTAGTTTGGTACTCTCGCTCACAGTTATATTATTAAGTTTAGCTAGTACATCTGATGTATCCTTAACGTGTCAAGACTAGTAAAATAATGGCAAAGATGTTTATCTACAAATTTTCTATGAGACTCCCCATGCCAGAGACTATGGGTCTCCCTGGTGGATTATTTTCATCCTTATGAAATTTTGGTAAAATATAAAATGTTGCTTTTTAGGGTTACTAATCTGAAGAAAGTTAAAGTCAGATCGTGATATAATGCCCATAGACAAGGCATCCTGTATTAGGGCATTATATTGCATTTGGTAGTTAGCTGTTGGGTTAAAGATGAGTCGTTTATAACAATCACTACTATCAAGCTGATGATAGATTTCTTGTAAATATTTCTCATGGGGCCACAGCACCACATTTCCACCCTTATCGGACGGTTTCACAATGATGTCATCCCAACTCTCAAATTCTTTTAATGCCTCAGCCTTCTCTTTAGTCATTTTTTTTTTCTTGTTAAGGTTAAATTTAGAATGGCAATATAGAATGTCCAGATCCCTGGATACCAAATCCCTATATGTTTTTACCCGAGGACATATTGAATCATTCAGACAAAAATTAGATCTTTTCTTTTTTATCACAGTTAATTTGTCAGATGGGTCCATATCAAGATAATCAGGCTATCTGATGTGTCTAGATCCTCCAAAATTTGTACCCATGACTGAATGTCCGACCAGTAGGGCCATTCATGCATACACACTACACACGATTTACCTTCAGATCTGTGCTCTTCCTCTGGTCCTATAGTTGTTTAGGGAATGGCAGCACAATAGTCACTCATTCATCCCCACAATTCACACTGATTAAAACCGCCTTGTTATATCTATCCACATGTCATTACAAATTATTTTTGAAAGTTGGGAACTGTGCCTCTCTTCATATAAGGTGTCGGGATACTGGGGTGTTAAAGCTTAAACTCACAGTATCTAAAGCTTCATGGATCATACTAACAAGGAGAGTAGCAAGAAAAACAGTATCTTTATTACAGAATAAGATATAAACTGTAAAACAATAACAACTATATACAAAAACAATTATTATGAATAGCAAGAACAATCCTTATACTTTTAACCGCTATTGCATATGTTACAATGCCTTAACTGTACAAAGCTATTTAAATCCCAGGCCAAGCTGTAATTGAAAATGTGGTCCTCAGGCAGCTGCTGGAGTAACCACAAAGATGGTACACCAGTGTGCTGAGTGTGCACTATTCCTTAGGCCAAGCTTTTAGTTGAGAAAATACAGTGGACCAGTCTTTGCAGTGGATGCAGCTGCTGGGTAACCATTGAATCCATATAGGTCCTATGCAGTACAACAATTTCATTGAAACTCCTACAAGCTGCAGAAATGTGTACGGCTAAGTTGTTACATTACTCTGGGCCAAGCTGCTTTGTACCAGTGGTCCTGGTGCAGGTACTAGAGGAACTCCAGTGGTGGTTCACCAGCACAAGTAGAGTGTTTTGGCTCCAGCAAAGCTGTTGTTTTAATTCCAAGTGCCAAGTTATATAGGCACCAAGATTTTGATAGTTCTCTGCTAAGCAGTCTTCAAAGTAGTTGGTGAGATTTGTTTTATTTGCTCCCCAGCCACGCTGTTAAAAATGTCCTGGGAAAGCTATTTAGCGAGCTTCGCCCAAGCTGTCAGGCTGTCAGTAATTATAGAAAACCTGCAGCAATCTCTGGCCAAATTGTTGGAGCACTCTTGTTTCTTAAGAATCCCAACTGCTTGGCCAATGAGCTCTCTACCACTATGGTAGGGATCTGAATCCCAGTCTGCCAACTCCTTGGGGTAAGTTTATCAAGTTGCAGGTTTGAAAAAGTGGAGATGTTGCTTACAGCAACCAATCAGATTCTAGTAGTTATCATTTATTTAGTACATTCTACAAAATGACAGCTAGAATCTGATTGGTTGTTATAGGCAACATCTCCACTATTTCAAACCCGCAGCTTGATAAATTTACCCCCCTGGAGTTTCACCAGACAGACAGATCCACAGGCTTCTCCCGATGAAGTAATGAACACAGATCAAGAGGCTTATGCATGCCTTGCATAAATATGGTAATCCACATGATTCTTTGAATCAAGGATACTAGCAACAAGGAATGTCACTTACATTTGATAAACTGGTGAGCACGTTATACAAGTGAAAAAACTCTGTGAGAAAATCCTTGAGTCTAATTTTTAAAGACGAGAAGCAGATAGTGTAAACTTATATGTAGGTCTGTCTCATAAGGGATATTTCAGTATTTTAATATATAGAGTTACATGCCTTCAGGGATTTTTCAGTGTGAAATAAGAACACTTACAATAATTGCAACAGTAAAGCGTGCACCATGATGTCTTATGATAAGAACACAGCTGTTTTGTTGTCAATTTACTTATTGTTATCTAAAACAATCCAGCAAAACAAACCAGATTTCTGACAACTGGAACCTTTGATGAGATTGAGTCAGTTTTTATAGCTAACATAGATTGTTTTTTACCTCTTCTGCCCTAAGGGAGATTTATGTTGACTGCACAGCAGGTAACCTTGCAGTAAAGGAGGAATTGCATAGCAACCCATCAGATACTTGTGTGTAGGCCCTCATACATATGCATATTTGGTTGCATCTGACCCTAGGTCCTTCTTCCACTTGGAAAGGTAGGAAAGGGGAGGGAAAGGACATTCAAACACAGTCTGAGTAAAGTAAGGGCCTGTTCGCGGAACTGTGTTTGAGGCAGACAAACACGACTGTCTATAGCTGTATCAATTGCCAGTGCCTGAGGATTGCCAATGCCTGAGGACTGGTGTAGATGTACACTTACGATAGTCACCAGCACTAGCTAGCTGATTCTGGTTGTAGGTTGACATCTGAAATTGATAGTGCTTTGCTCATGCCTATATTATATGATTTTGTGGATGTAATTTAGGTTGAATTCTTTGCTACTTTCATTAATACATTAATATATGAGATGGAAGATTGCACCGGCTCTACTACATTTTTTTAAATCAAACAGCGAATGTATTTCTCGCTACCAAGACAAATGTTTAAAAACACTTTTCTTGTGCTTATGACCTGGGTGTTTATAAATGTATCTAATGTATGACTGACATCAACCTAAAGCATATGCTACTGGTGCAGAGCAGGCGAATTTTGAGATGCTTCCAACTCAACAGAGTGGCGTAAATATGTTATTCTTACGTGCGTCAGTTTTGAGTGTTTTTCAAATGCATATATGTCCAACTCAGCATAATGTTAAATAAACTTTAAGCTAAAGTGAGCCAAATGATGCAAGGCTGTTTCACATTTAGTAATTAGTCTATTGAATGCTAATGTTGTATTAAGTAAGACAGGAGAAAGGTTTTGCTGTTATATTTTAATATTTTGTCCCTTTATGAATATGCCCCAATGAAGCTTATGTGACATTGACATAAGTATAAATTATGTATAAATAATAAGCAGTGAAGTCACAATATCAGTTTTTAATAAAAAAAACATTCATGAATATGGAATAACATAAGTATAGTGTAGATAATAAAGATGATGTTATCCCAGAGTTTTGTACCTTGTATATGTTAAGACCATTTTTAATATCTCTGTTATTTACAATTTATAACACTATTTTACCATAAATAATTCTACAGAAAGTATTTATTCTTAAAAAAAATTCAGAACTGATTGAATGTCTTTCATGTAGAAGTACATTTGAAATCACATTCTTGGTGTAGCAGTTTGGCAGGAGCCCATATAGCTACTCTGTACTGTTCTGAAGAGGAAAGTGTCAGACGCCGTCTCCGTGCTATGCCTGCCGCACAGAGACGGACGTCTGCTTCTGTGACAGAGCGCTCGGTTGCCAGGCAACCGAGCATACTTCCGGGTCAGCGGTCGCGCGTTCCGTTGCTAGGCAACGGAACGCTTCCTAGTAACTCCGGCGGTGGTGTTTAGCGTCACCACCGCCGGTGATTGGACTGCACCTGTATAAAAGCCTCACTCTGGCACATGGAGAGTGCCAGAGTATTAGGTCTCATCCTAGCTCCAGCGTTCCTGTGTACCGTTTCCAGCGCTTCCTGTGTATTACCCGGCTTGTTACTTACTACCCCTGTTCTGTGCTCCCTGTGAACTTGACCTCGGCTTGATATTTGACTCTTCCTCCTGTGCTTCTGACCTCGACCCGGCTATCCTGACTACGGCTTTGAACTTTCCCTTGGACATCTCCTGAATTCACGGTTTGGACTGGGCCTGTACGACACCGCTTTCATCTACTGCTTCACTGATTACTCCCTTGGAGGACCGCGACCTGCGTGTTCCCGCAGCTAAGACCACACTTCCTTGCGGGGGTCCCTGGTGAAAACCAGGAACACGTTAGACTCCGCACCTCTTGGGTGAGTAGTGCAAAAATCAGTAAGCAAATACCCTAAATCTGTGACAGAAAGTTACAAAATTCTCATTTGGATCTCTGATCCTCGACAGTCCAGAAGCAACTATAATGTCCAGCCATTCTAGCCTCAAACTCTGGTAATTGAACATTTCCTTTTTATCCTGGCTCTGGTTCCCACAATGTGGTATTCTGAGTACAGGAGAAGCTATATTTTAAGGCTACCCTAATTGATGGCCTTTAGGGGTTGATTAGAAACTGTTTCTCTGCCTCTATTTCTCCTGGACCACCAGCTAGTGAAGAGGAAGTCTGGATAAATGGGGCACACTAAATGACCCTGCACCACGAGCAACAATGTGACGGAAATGCCTAAGGAAATGTCAAGATATGGTCCCCTTATGAATTTAACCTACTACTGTAATTTTGTTATTTACATGGCAATATTTAATAAATACAAGAAGAGTGCAAATGGCATTCTTCCCAACGAGAGGGGATTTGAGGCAGCCTTAGGCCTTATTAGTGGTGCCTGGCACCCACACTCATCACAGTATCTAACTCTCAGTCTGTAACTTTCCACTTTCCTCCATTCCCCACATCGTAGGCTGCCCTTCAACAAAATCACATGACTGGACATGTTATTGCATTCCACAAGATCAGTAAACTCATCTCCTGAAGTAATCTGTGCTGATGTGGGCATTCGAAGATCTGTCTACTTCAAAACTGGGAACATGCAGGTGTGCAAGGCATTGAAATTCCGAAAAAGGTGCTATAAACCTAATCAAACACACCTTAAAAATCACCCTTATATGTATTTACATATTTTGACATAACAGTAAATATTTATTTATTTAACACACCAGTTAGCAGATCAACTTCAATATGCTTGAATAGAAAATAAAGGATTAATAACTCGGTAAAGAATGTTTTCTTTTATTATCAGTCAATAGTTCAAAGCACAAATTAATTGCACATATGTCGGAGAAAGCAGACTTTACATATCACATTTTAAAATAATAATTCTTCAAAATATCAGTAATGAAGTATAAATAATACTGGACTCGGTCTTAGCAGCTTTTATTTTAAACATTCTTTTGAAAATGTATATAGTTAATAATTATAGTTGTTTAGTCACTGATAATATATTTGTTTATCAGTATTTCCATTGCTTTCCTTCTGTATTCATAACCTGGAGCCAACTTGTTTATCTTTTAATTAGAAATTCAGCCTTTAAAGCTTTGCTGTATTGAATGGAAAGTGTCTGTTTAATGTCATACAAACGCTATATTAAGATAAAAGGTATGCCTACATTTAAGTGATTAATTTCAGTTGTTTTGTTTGAAATCAATTGTGTGAAGTAAGTTTGTGAATGAGGAATATTATTTTCTAGGTGCAGTTTTAGTAAATTGTATGTTTCAATGTTGTATACTAAGCACATCTAACTTTTCTTGTTTTCAGTGGCTCCAGTGGTGGAACTACATCTACTGCAGGGAATGTGGGCGATACTGGTGGTCTGGAAATGTTGGACTACCCTCTTGAAGTCCCCACCTCCTGAGGTCTGCACTTTTGAACACTTCTGGCCTCAGCTGGAAATAGTGCAAAACAAAAATCTTTATTATAACCGTGGTACACAATTGGCAGTAGACAGTGATTGTGAAGGCCCATTGGCAAATGAACAATTGCTGCATTGATGAAAAACAGGTTAAGAGAGCTCCATGAATCCTGGTAAAAGGGACAAAACTGCACTAGGATATCAGACTTCAGGTACTCAATCCTAGCAAATCCATACTCAATGCAATAAATAAATAATTTGTACTTTCTGTCCAATGGTTTATACTAGACCCCAGCTCTGTGTTGGGCACCACAGGTTACCTGATTTATAGTGTCAATTTCTGGAGGGAGGTGGAGTTAAATTAAAACCAGGCATCTTGTAGATTAGTGGTCTTTAACTTATTGCAGGTGGGTGTGGAGCCATGTGAGTCTTGTAAACTATTTACAATTGCATTTCAATTAGAGATGAGCGCACTCGGATTTATGAAATCCGAGCCCACCCGAACGTTGCCGATCCGAGTCGGATCCGAGACAGATCCGGGTATTGGCGCCAAATTCAAATCTGAAACTGAGGCTCTGACTCATAATCCCGTTGTCGGATCTCGCGATACTCGGATCCTATAAATTCCCCGCTAGTCGCCGCCATCTTCACTCGGGCATTGATCAGGGTAGAGGGAGGGTGTGTTAGGTGGTCCTCTGTCCTGGTAGATCTCGTGCTGTGCTGTTTAGTTCTGTGCTGTGCTGTTTAGTTCTGTGCTGTGCTGTGCTGTGCTGTGCTGTGCTGTGTTCTGCAGTATCAGTCCAGTGGTGCTGTGTGCTGTGCTCTGTCCTTCTGAGGTCAGTGGTGCTGCTGGGTCCTGTGCTGTGTCCTGTTCAGTCCAGTGGTGCTGTGTCCTGTGCTCTGTGCTTCTAAGGGCATAGTTATTTCCCCAATATTCCCCTGTGTTTAAAAAAATAAAAAAAAGTTATTTAAAAAAATACCAAAAACTAGTTTAATTTTTTTTAATTACCACAAAATTTGCACAACCAATCCTGCAGTATAAGCCCATTGGTACTGCAATATTACCAAGTTCACACATTCAGCAGTAAAAGTCCAGTGGTACTGCAATATTACAAAGTTTACACATTCTGCAGTATCAGTCCAGTGGTGCTGTGTCCTGTGCTCTGTCCTGCTGAGTTCCGTAGTGCTGCTGTGTCCTGTGCCGTGTCCTGTTCAGTCCAGTGGTGCTGTGTCCTGTGCTCTGTGCTTCTAAGGGCATAGTTATTTCCCCATTATTCCCAAGTTTTTAAAAAATAAAAAAAAAGTAAAAAAAAAATTAAAATTAAAAATTAAAAAAAATATATATAATTATAACCAAATTTGCAAAACCAATCCAGCAGTATAAGTCCATTGGTACTGCAATATTACAAAGTTCACACATTCTGCAGTATCAGTCCAGTGGTGCTGTGTCCTGTGCTCTGTCCTGCTGAGTTCCGTAGTGCTGCTGGGTCCTGTGCCGTGTCCTGTTCAGTCCAGTGGTGCTGTGTCCTGTGCTCTGTGCTTCTAAGGGCATAGTTATTTCCCCATTATTCCCAAGTTTTTAAAAAAAAAAAAAAAAGTAAAAAAAAAAAAAAAGTAAAAAAAAAAAAAAATATATAATAATTATAACCAAATTTGCAAAACCAATCCAGCAGTATAAGTCCATTGGTACTGCAATATTACCAAGTTCACACATTCTGCAGTATCTTGTGCTACATATAATGGAGACCAAAAATTTGGAGGATAAAGTAGGGAAAGATCAAGACCCACTTCCTCTTAATGCTGAAGCTGCTGCCACTAGTCATGACATAGACGATGAAATGCCATCAACGTCGTCTTCCAAGCCCGATGCCCAATCTCGTAGTACCGGGCATGTAAAATCCAAAAAGCCCAAGTTAAGAAAAAGTAGCAAAAAGAGAAACTTAAAATCATCTGAGGAGAAACGTAAAGTTGCCAATATGCCATTTACGACACGGAGTGGCAAGGAACGGCTTAGGCCCTGGCCCGTGTTCATGACTAGTGGTTCAGCTTCATCCACGGATCTTAGTCCTCCTCCTCCTCCCCCCCCCTACAAAAAATTGAAGAGAGTTATGCTGTCAGCAACAAAACAGCAAACAACTCTGCCTTCTAAAGAGAAATTATCACAAATCCACAAGGCGAGTCCAAGGATGTTGGTGGTTGTCAAGCCTGACCTTCCCATCACTGTACGGGAAGAGGTGGCTCGGGAGGAGGCTATTGATGATGTAGCTGGCGCTGTGGAGGAACTTGATGATGAGGATGGTGATGTGGTTATTGTAAATGAGGCACCAGGGGGGGAAACAGCTGATGTCCATGGGATGAAAAAGCCCATCGTCATGCATGGTCAGAAGACCAAAAAATGCACCTCTTCCGTCTGGAGTTATTTTTATCCAAATCCAGACAACCAATGTATGGCCATATGTAGCTTATGTAAAGCTCAAATAAGCAGGGGTAAGGATCTTGCCCACCTAGGAACATCCTCCCTTATACGTCACCTGAATAACCTTCATAGTTCAGTGGTTAGTTCAGGAACTGGGGCTAGGACCCTCATCGGTACAGGGACACCTAAATCCCGTGGTCCAGTTGGATACACACCAGCAACACCCTCCTCGTCAACTTCCTCCACAATCTCCATCAGATTCAGTCCTGCAGCCCAAGTCAGCAGCCAGACCGAGTCCTCCTCAATACGGGATTCATCCGAGGAATCCTGCAGCGGTACGCCTACTACTGCCACTGCTGCTGTTGCTGCTCTTAGTCGGTCATCTTCCCAGAGGGGAAGTCGTAAGACCACTAAGTCTTTCACAAAACAATTGACCGTCCAACAGTCGTTTGCCATGACCACAAAATACGATAGTAGTCACCCTATTGCAAAGCGTATAACTGCGGCTGTAACTGCAATGTTGGTGTTAGACGTGCGCCCGGTGTCCGCCATCAGTGGAGTGGGATTTAGAGGGTTGATGGAGGTATTGTGTCCCCGGTACCAAATCCCATCGAGGTTCCACTTCACTAGGCAGGCGATACCAAAAATGTACAGAGAAGTACGATCAAGTGTCCTCAGTGCTCTAAAAAATGCGGTTGTACCCACTGTCCACTTAACCACGGACATGTGGACAAGTGGTTCTGGGCAAACAAAGGAGTATATGACTGTGACAGCCCACTGGGTAGATGCATCCCCTTCCGCAGCAACAGCAACAGCTGCATCAGTAGCAGCAACTACAAAATGGCGGCTCGTGCAAAGGCAGGCAACATTGTGTATTACAGGCTTTAATAAGAGGCACAACGCTGACAACATATTAGAGAAAATGAGGGAAATTATCTCCCAGTGGCTTACCCCACTTAGACTCTCATGGGGATTTGTGGTGTCAGACAATGCCAGTAACATTGTGCGGGCATTAAATATGGGCAATTTCCAGCACGTCCCATGTTTTGCCCACACCATTAATTTGGTGGTGCAGCATTACCTCAAGAGTGACAGGGGTGTGCAGGAGATGCTTTCAGTGGCGCGCAAAATTGCTGGACACTTTCGGCATTCAGCCAGTGCCTACCGCAGACTAGAGGCACATCAAAAAAGCATGAACCTGCCCTGCCATCACCTCAAACAAGAGGTTGTGACGCGCTGGAACTCCACCCTCTATATGCTGCAGAGGATGGAGGAGCAGCAAAAAGCCATTCAGGCCTACACAGCCACCTACGACATAGGCAAAGGAGTGGGGATGCGCCTCAGTCAAGCGCAGTGGAGACTGATTTCCGTGTTGTGCAAGGTTCTGCAGCCATTTGAACTTGCCACACGAGAAGTCAGTTCCGACACTGCCAGCTTGAGTCAGGTCATTCCCCTGATCAGGCTGTTGCAGAAGCAGCTGGAGAAAGTGAGGGAGGAGCTGGTAAGCCATTGCGATTACACCAAGCATGTAGCTCTTGTGGATGTAGCCCTTCGTACGCTTTGCCAGGATCCGAGGGTGGTCACTCTTTTAAAGTCAGAGGAATACATTCTGGCCACCCTGCTCGATCCTCGGTTTAAAGCGTATGTTGTGTCTCTGTTTCCGGCGGACACAAGTCTACAGCGGTGCAAAGACCTGCTGGTCAGGAGATTGTCCTCTGAAGAGGACCGTGACATGCCAACAGCTCCACCCTCATTTTCTTCCACATCTATGGCTGCGAGGAAAAAGCTCAGTTTTCCCAAAAGAGGCACTGGCGGGGATGCTGATAACATCTGGTACGGACTGAAGGACCTGCCAACCATTGCAGACATGTCTACTCTCGCTGCATTGGATGCTGTCACAATAGAAAAAATTGTGGATGATTACTTTGCTGACACCATCCAAGTAGACATGTCAGACAGTCCATATTGTTACTGGCAGGAAAAAAAGGCAGTTTGGAAGCCCCTGTACAAACTGGCTCTATTTTACCTGAGTAGTCCCCCCTCCAGTGTGTACTCGGAAAGAGTTTTTAGTGCAGCGGGGAACCTGGTCAGTGAGCGGCGAAGGAGGTTGCTTCCTCACAACGTTGAAAAAATGATGTTTATAAAAATGAATAATCAATTCCTCAATGATGTACAGCACTGCCCTCCAGATACTACAGAGGGACCTGTGGTTGTGGAGTCCAGCGGGGACGAATTGATAATGTGTGATGAGGAGGAAGTACACACTGTAGGGGGAGAGGAATCAGAGGTTGAGGATGAGGACGACATCTTGCCTCAGTAGAGCCTGTTTAGTCTGTACAGGGAGAGATGAATAGCTTTTTTGGTGTGGGGGCCCAAACAAACCAATCATTTCAGCCAAAGTTGTTTGGTAGGCCCTGTCGCTGAAATGATTGGTTTGTTAAAGTGTGCATGTCCTATTTCAACAACATAAGGGTGGGTGTGAGGGCCCAAGGACAATTCCATCTTGGACCTTTTTTTTTTGCATTATATGACCAATCAACAGTCGTTTGCCATGTTCAAAAAGTAAAACGAAATTTAAAAAAATTCAAGAAATTAAACCAAAAGTAAAATGCCCTGTCATAATTTAAAACAAGAGGTATTGACGTGCTCTAAAACTACTGTATTGTTGTTTATATTTTATAAACACTACACTTGAAAGCTTGAGTCTTTCAATAAAAAAGTAACTGTCCATTGCACGAATATTCGCAACAGGGACAATTTTAGGGTTAAGAAAGTCAACTAATAACACTTCGACGCTGTCTGTCTTTATAAACACTACACTTGGAAGTTGGAGGAGGTATTGTGGCCCCGGCACCAAATTTACTACCGGGGCCACTCCACTGTGCAGTCCATATTTAGGTGTATCAGATATTAAACAACGGTGACAGTTGATGCCCAATTTTTTAATTATATTGTGGCCTCGGTACCAAATTGTGTACCGGGGCCACCACACTACGCTGTCCATACCCTTTTTTGGTGGAATTCTGAAACGTGGAGGGTTTTTTAATTATATTGTGGCCTCGGTACCAAATTGTGTACCGGGGCCACCACACTACGCAGTCAAGATAGATAGATGCGTATCATAGATAAAGTACATTCAGTGGTGTGGGGCAAATTGAAAAATATTCAAAATGCACTGACATTATCAAAAACAAGAGGTTGTCACACGCTAAAACTCAAACATGTATATGATGGAGAGGATGGAGGAGCAGCCGTATGTGTAGTGTAATGCAGACCTGTTGAAGGTTTTTTATATATTTTATTGTGGTGCCCAGTGCCCACTCCTCTACGCAGTCCAGATACATTTATTGGTGCGAATCATAAAAGTTCAGGGTTTTTAATATATATTGTGGTGACCCACTCCTCTACGCAGTCCAGGTACATTTATTGGTGCGAATCATAAAAGTTCAGGGTTTTTAATATATATTGTGGTGACCCACTCCTCTACGCAGTCCAGATACATTTATTGGTGCGAATCATAAAAGTTCAGGGTTTTTAATATATATTGTGGTGACCCACTCCTCTACGCAGTCCAGGTACATTTATTGGTGTGAATCATAAAAGTTCAGGGTTTTTAATATATATTGTGGTGACCCACTCCTCTACGCAGTCCAGGTACATTTATTGGTGCGAATCATAAAAGTTCAGGGTTTTTAATATATATTGTGGTGACCCACTCCTCTACGCAGTCCAGGTACATTTATTGGTGCGAATCATAAAAGTTCAGGGTTTTTAATATATATTGTGGTGACCCACTCCTCTACGCAGTCCAGGTACATTTATTGGTGCGAATCATAAAAGTTCAGGGTTTTTAATATATATTGTGGTGACCCACTCCTCTACGCAGTCCAGATACATTTATTGGTGCGAATCATAAAAGTTCAGGGTTTTTAATATATATTGTGGTGACCCACTCCTCTACGCAGTCCAGGTACATTTATTGGTGCGAATCATAAAAGTTCAGGGTTTTTAATATATATTGTGGTGACCCACTCCTCTACGCAGTCCAGGTACATTTATTGGTGCGAATCATAAAAGTTCAGGGTTTTTAATATATATTGTGGTGACCCACTCTTCTACGCAGTCCAGATACATTTATTGGTGCGAATCATAAAAGTTCAGGGTTTTTAATATATATTGTGGTGACCCACTCCTCTACGCAGTCCAGGTACATTTATTGGTGCGAATCATAAAAGTTCAGGGTTTTTAATATATATTGTGGTGACCCACTCCTCTACGCAGTCCAGGTACATTTATTGGTGCGAATCATACAAGTTCAGGGTTTTTAATATATATTGTGGTGACCCACTCCTCTACGCAGTCCAGAAAGATACCTCGTTGCAACGTTTTGGACTAATAACTATATTGTGAGGTGTTCAGAATACACTGTTAATTAGTGGAAATGCTTGTTATTGAATGTTATTGAGGTTACTAATAGCATAGGAGTGAAAATAAGCCCAAAAACTTGATTTTTAAACTTTTTCTGTTTTTTCCAAAAAAAATCCGAATCCAAAACCTTAAATCCGAACAGAGACCTTTCGTCAAGTGTTTTGCGAGACAAATCTGAACCCCAAAAATAATGAAAATCCGGATCCAAAACACAAAACACGAGACCTCAAAAGTCGCCGGTGCACATCCCTAATTTCAATGGGAGTATTTTAAAAATGTTCAAAGTGCAGATGTTACAGTACTGCTAATACTCAATCTAGGATCACTTGGTCACTGTATCTACTAGTTTTAATCAGTAAGGAGAGAAAAGGGCGAAGAAGAAAAACCTTCAGTATAGAAAGTGCATTACCTGATTATTTTCTGAGAAAGGGAGGTATAATTGTACCTCTGAAACACATAATAGACAACACTACAATCAGGTTGATCTTTCATAACCAGTGTAGACATTGGAGTTTGCCAAAATGCTGTTTAATCACTATGATATTCTTCACCTTCCAGCAGAACCAACTTCTTGCCATATGGGCTTTTCATATGCAACATGCATTAAATCCCCTCAAACATGTTAAGTGCAATTTACACCATTGTTATCCTATTGTTTGCATTTGATCCATTGGGGTTTTACCTTCTCTATAGTGCTCTCCATACTACTTAAGATTTGTATTTTGAACTGTTATACAAATCACTATTTATGATTTTTGCTGATTTATATTTATTGCAATAATTTCTTGACTACCCCATATACACTCCATTCTACACCTTTTATACCCACCATCAACTTTCCTTCTATCCCCGCCTCCTCCTGTCCTTCACATTTTCCTACCTTTTCATGCCTTAACTCCCATATCCATTTGTCCACATATTCCCCCAAATCTATCTCCCCAATCCCATTTCCTCCTCTACCCTCCTCACCTATTCCCTCTACTTACTACAAATGTCTTCCTCTTTATTTCACTCTTTACCTTTTGACGCCACCTCCTACCATATGTTTCCCTCCATATCTTTCCCTATGAACTGCTGGAATTAGCTAAATTGGTTGTCTACAGAAGCTGAAGATAAATATTTTTCGACATTGAACACTGCTTTTGTTTTGATATTTGCTGCTTAACAACTTCTGTAAGTAATATTGTTATATGCACCTGCTGTAATACTCAACAGCTCGCTATATATAGCTTGGGTTGCTTTCTTTTACCAATTATTTTCTGACTGCACCATATGTGTTAAGTTTTACAAAATCGATTGACCTCTCCATTCATACCTCCAGACCCTGCTCATTGCCTTCTTCACTCCCACCTCCATAGTTCCCTCACCTTACTCTCCCTTAGTCCAAACTCCACCTTTCATACACATAGACATCATCTTTTTAAGCAGTCCACTAGTCCCTCTTGTTCATAGCTCTCAGATCTACCCAAATGGTCAGGTCATGCAATTCACAAGATTACTTTACACAAAATACAGTGACCTTACTCTGGTGCTCCTATGTAAATGCTGGACTCAGGAGACACGAGGCGTCAGAACTCAGGAGACGAGGCACAGGAGGAGTCATGGGTGTCAGGACTCAGGAGACACGAGGCACCGGAGGAATCACGGGTGTCAGGACTCAGGAGACACAAGGTGTAACCACAGTGGACACGGGTGCTGGAATAGCTGGATAGCTGCTTCAGACTGTGGAAGCTGGGTAGCTGGGTAAGCAATAGACTGCATACACATTGGCACAGAAGAGTCAAACAAGCCAGGGATCAGAGCCAGACGGTCCACCACCATACTAGGGAGAAGCGTGTGCAGAGTCACAATCAAAGCCGAGTCAGGGGTCACAGAAACAGGTGCCAAAATGGAGAGACGAGCAGAGGTCAGTACCAGGAGATCAATCAGGATAGCAAACAGGAAAAGCAGCACAGGTAATGGCAACAGATGAACTGGCAAATGCTGCTAGGACAGGCAGGTTTATATAGGACAGGGACAGGTGCTAAGCATCCTGGAGTAAAAAGCCTAGCTCTGGCAGGTAGGAGAGATGTCTACGTACCACAGTGGTCCCTTTGGTAGATCTGTGTAACTGCAAGCTGGATACCTATAAATACAAAAGTCCAACATAGCTGTTGGCACACAGGAGCTGCAGGAGGCAGATCGTGACACTGCCTTTAGTCAATAAAACCAGAATCAGAAATTAAGAAGAAAGTAATTTTTGCTATACCTGAATTTATGGCAACAAAGAGCCTGATGGCTTTACAGCTCTACACTATAAGAAATTCATTGATATTTTGACATCTCACTTTTATTGGCCATGTTTAACCTTAAAACCCCTAATTCAGTATCCAACCCATCTAGCATGCTTCTTGCTTCTGTTATGTTTATGTGCAAACCAGGCAAACATAAGACTAACTGAACTAACTACAGCCATATATGTTTAATTAATAATTGTGCTAAATTATTTGCAACGTGACTTTTCCCATTCCTTCCTCGCTTGATACAACTGATCCAACCAGGTTATATTCCTAATCTGGATGTGACTGAAAACATTAGGCTTAATTTACATTTCATCCATCTTGTTTCTTCTACTAATACCCTTGCTCTATTATTAGCCTTAGATGAAAAAAAACTATTTTTGTTAGAGGTGACTGGAGATATTTACATCCTACCATTTAATGTCAGATTTGGCTTTCTGAATTGTTATTAAATTATATATATCTATATATATCTATCTATCTATCTATATATATATATATATATATATATATATATATATATATATATATAAATATGCTTGCACCCCATATCCTTCTCCTAACCTTTTTTTTTGCTTAAACTTATTAACAGAGCAGAGAGCTCTGCAATGTGCCTTCTGCTTTGACTGCCAACACTAGAATCTATTGATGCCCCAGATATGGTGTGCATGGCCTGGTATTCTGAAATTTAAACATGCTCACAAAAGAAGAAAAGATCTGTTCCTTTCTGATCAAACAGGAGTGTGTGTAGTGCTCTTAATGGAAGCACACAGGGGGAATCTGAGGTATGCTTGGTTCCCCTCTGACATAGTACTATAATCTTGGTGAGTGAGAGGACAGGTTGTAAGGTGGATGATATTGTACTGGTAGTAGTTTAATGGAGAATGAAGAAGATGAAATGGAGATAGATAGATGGCAAAAAATGGCAAAAGTCAATAAAATAGTATTTGTTCTGTTTTTGAAAAAGCCATTGGGTGCTCTTTCTTTTTCTTTCTTTCTTTCTTTCTTTCTTTCTTTCTTTCTTTCTTTCTTTCTTTCTTTCTTTCTTTCTCCACAATATATTGTGGGGAGATAGGCTAGGTCAAGACAGACTAGGTCAGTGTTGGCTAACCTGTGACACTCCAGGTGTTGTGAAACTACAAGTCCCAGCATGCTTTGCCAATATATAGCCAACACTGGACTATGTGGCATTAATTTGCAACCTTGTTTAAACCCAGGAGTATGAAATCATCCTCTCCAACTTAGGCCATTTCATTACACTTTTCTTTGGTACTTTCTTTTAGATACTTTCCCCAACTGAAATCTTATCATCAGAATAATCTGCAAATGTTGACTGTTTTGACAAATAACCATTTTCTTGGGACCAAAAAGCCTACAATGTTTCCAGGAACCACTATTTTGTTGTCTAGAATAGCCTTCACCTCATTGGCTATCTCATTATACTGACCAGAGCCCAGTTGACTGTTTCCCAGTTGTTTTTCAATTTTTTTGTCTACTCCAGCTGTAGAAACAGGTTCTCAATACCTTATTAATGTTTCTGTTCAAGCACCTTGGCTTGGTATTTATACATGCACTATTTTCTCCTTAGTGCTTTTCAAGACATCTATCCACAGTTGCGTGTTGAGACTTTCTAATTCTCCATTAGACTCTTTCAACATTTTTAGCTCTGAGTCTGCAATATACAAAGGAATTTCTCTATTCCCACAAGGCACTCCTGTAGAGTCTGATTTCATTTTGCAAAACATTCTTTATGTGTTCACATTCTTTATGTATTATGGTCAGATGTTATCTCCTTAATTTCTCTCTTGTGAATATTCAATTAAAGATTGACAGGTGGCAAACTCATGTCTTCCTCACCTGAGTCTGACACCACCCACCTCCCCTAGAAAGAGGTGATTAGAACAGGTGCTGTGCTTGTCCTGTTTGTAAGGCCTCATTAGAACCACACCCTGGGGCCTGCTAGATGTGAGGTAGGATTATTTGCTAAATACACATGGTAAGTCTGTCACTTTGCTGTATCTGTATATATATTAAGGCAAAAAACAGTTGAACAGTTGTTCACAGAATTCCATTTACTCTAATATCTTTATATTTTACAGTAGTGGTTACAAGTTGTGAGTGCGTTATTCATCGTGTGTGTGTGTGTGTGTGTGTGTGTGTGTGTGTGTGCATACGTGTATGAGTGTGTAATATAAATATTCCATTAGGCAGGGCACCATGCTATACGCATCACACTAAATATTTCTTCTTTGCACCAGTGTTCAAAGTGGGCTGATGTCAATGCTATGCCATACTGTCACTTCTAAATTTGCACTTTGACAGAGTACCACCATTTCCTAAGCATGACACATTTAACCGACTCTTGATTTAGCTGTGCTTGACACTCTACTGTTCTAGAATAAACCTCCATTGTGGTTTAGAATACTTTATTTATATCTTAATTCTACTTTTGGTTAAGTCAGCAGTAAGATGGTAAGAATAGGGTCATAGGATGCGTTTTGTGACAGATTTAGAGACGGACACTTCTTGAAAACATTTTTTGCAGTAATTAAACAAAAAGATCAAATAGTCTATCAAATTGAAGGATAAACACACCTCACATACCTGAAAATGTTGCAAGGTTAACAAACGTACAAGCAACTTACATATAATATATGTATAATGTACTATAAAGTAGATCTATATATCATTTAAATGTCATAATATTTAATGCTTTATTGTTTTTCTTTTTCTCTCTTTCTCTTTAAACATGTCTAGCAAAAAAGCAACCTTTGAATATTGGCTAAACAGTCCACAACACAGCAAATATATAATAAATGTGCTTCCCAGTAAATTAAATAAACAAGATTGATAGCTTGAACAATTTAAAATGGCAAAGCAACTTAAATTCAATGTAGATGCTGTTTAAAATGCAATAGAGTCAAACTGTTTTATCTTCAATAGCCATTTTACTAGTAGATTATTCAGTCTAATAGACCTTGTAAAGTCATAGCTTATTTACTACAGGAGTTTATGCATTCGGTAACACTTATGGTAAGATGTAATGTAGAAAATGTCTGTTAGTCAAATGACTTGACCCTATGTGACCCTAATGTAAGATTGAAAACTGTACATTGTATATAAGAGATTTTATTTTAGCTGCAGGCCTTTATTTCTTTGGCCTTAGAATTCATTTTAAATTTGGTAATATCATTTGCTTTACAGTATAGACTACTATTAAAACACAATCCTTATATTAGCATTGTTGTCCATATTGTAAAAAACATAGGCTTTACAAAATATATAATTAATTATTGATTTATTTTATAAATAAGTTTAATTTATACTATTACATATTAACCAATCATAAAAAGCTTATAGTAATATATGTGCATTTTATTACATATGTTATATTAGCTATTAGAAATCTATTGACTCTGGCTAATGTACTACAATATATGATATATTAATATAATTTAATATATTATACAAAGTGCAGTAAAAAGGACATACTAGATACTGAACACCTTAAAATATATGGTAATAGCATGGTGATAGCATAAAGGGGGAAAGAAGCAAATAAGCATTTTACTATTAATATCTAATATATAAAAGCCTAGCGGCGTGTGTTAGTGTGTGTGTGGAAAAAAATATTTTCTCAGAAAGGGCTCATCCAATTGACCTGAAATCTGGTATACTGACATTATTTGACAAAAAAATTATAATAGTGAAGTCAGTTAACTCCCATCATCCCCCCTTCCCCCCGTGGGAGGGATAGTAAAGGCTAAATTTACGAGTTGAGGGGTCAAACTCATTTTCGTGAGGTAATTTTACCTCATGAACACACATGCTGTGTTAGTGTGTGTGTGTGTGTGTATGTGTGTGTGTGTGGAAAAAGCTACCGGGTGACAGAGTGCTCAAGCTGCAGCGCCACCTGCTGGGCGGAGTTATATACTACACTGACCTACTAAATTCTTAGCAATATCTAATATATAAAAGCCTAGCGGCTTGTGTGTGTGGCGATGAAGATGACAAGAACCTTTTTAACACCTTAAGTAGCTTGATTTGACTAGAATGCATGAGTATCATGCACGGGTTAACTTGTATGTAGATATATGTATAACAAAACATGGGCTTAACACAATGCACTGTACATTTGGATAATGAGGTAAAATAGAAGGCAACCTGCAAGACAAACTGGAACTCATTTGTGGCTACTAGCTATCAGGGGCCGCCTAACATTTGAAAGTCTCACAATTTTTTAGAAACTATTGTTGATCAATGGCAGAGTTTATTGTTGATTGCTTGTGGAACTTATTAATTAGTACTAGCAGAATGTGTTGATTGCTGGAAGAGCTTATTGATCGATGATTGCAGAAAAAGCTAAATATTATCAATCCCTAAACACCTCTCCCATCGGACCAATGCTGTCCTGTCCAGATGAAATAAGTGTACCACAGATTGCCCGTAAATGCCACAAAGGTATTTACAAAACTTGAGCGTGAGGAGATGGCACTCGGACATAGGTAAGTAAACTCACCCTCTTGGTGGAATTGTTCCCGGGGCTCCTGGTCCACAGGTCGGCGTCCCTCCAATATCTGCCACGCCATATGAGCTCCAGACACTCTGATGGCTTCCGGCTACAAATCTTTCTTCCTGCGAAAGCGCATGCGGAATATGTTTTTCTTGGGCTCCGTATGTTGTTTAATGGTTGAATAGGTATCAGCAAATATCAATAATGATGATTAGATAAAATATTTGATAAAGCATGCTCCCCCCAGCGCGTTTCGCCTGTCCCTGGCTTCATCAGGAAAAGTATAGTAAAGATATTGAATTTCTATTCTTATAGAGGGTGGACTAAAGTTCCACTCCCCTATAATTGGCTGAAATTTAAAATTGATACACCAGATACTGATCTTCTAAAGTGAACAGTCCATTAGGAAAACAAATCACACACATAAGTTCTTATATAATTACTTGAATTTCAAGGACTGTAATCTATTTGTGTTCTCAAAATGATGTATGAGAATACAGCCTAAAACTCTACATAAAAAAGTTAATATACTTAACTCTATTCGGTACATTCATATATGCAGATTGAAGTAAGCTTATATTGTGGGCAATATAGCAGCAGCAGAGAACTGGCTGCTCATATATATTTTGTGCCTCCGGTTACTTTATATATCTATATATAAGTAAGAGAAAACAAAAAGGATACAGCTCCTGTTAGGGCGTCTTTACATTTCAACTGTCACTTTAAGAACCTGCTGAGAGTCAAACTTCATGTTTGTGAATACTCATTAGAGCATGGTGGATGTCTATAGACTACCCCACTTACTGTCTTCACTAGATCACAGGGGACACCACTACCAAGATGGGAGACGGAGCGTAGTGCCTCATATTAACAGTTGATACATGCTAACTGGCTCATTTACATTCCATTCTCTATGATTAAACCAGTGATTTGATTGAAAACAACTCACTTTCTCATTGAACTCAAATAACAAAGCTCAGTGAGGAGAGAAATCTGAAAGTTATGAGCCTGTGCTATTATTGGTTCATAGCGATCAGTTTCCTGCCCTGCTCTCTGATTCATTGCTGCAGTTCAGTGCAAGAATGTAAATAAAGCCTGAAAGGAGATAAATACTACCACTGGACCACCAGTGACTGGGCTATAAATGCCCACACTTGGCAATATATTGTCCAAATTGTACCACCAAAACTGTGCAGTATGGGACAATACTGGGCCAACATGAATGGGCCCTCTCTTGTTCACTGGCCACTAGGCAATAGGGAGACCCTGATGAAAGTATGGAGAACTAAACCAATCGTTGGTCAGGAAATGTTTTGTAATGTATCATTTTCTTTGATATTTTCTGGTGCTGGTCTGTTCATTTTATTTGAACAATTGAGGATATATATGTAAGAATTTGGATGAAATGGAAACTGGTCCAGATGGTAAGTTGGAAATCTTGTATCTGATTTATGGTTTTGACTTTTATATATCTTTTTAGAACCAGTCCAGCTGATGACTAATAAGTAACAGTGAGTCAAGTGGTCAAACATTTAGTCAACACAACCACGTCAGAAGGGAAACCGTGTAGGGATCCGGGCAACATGGGACCAGTGCCCTGCAAAGGTCATTGTAGCACACAGTTTTGTTATGCAAAAGCATTTTGCCTTCTCTGTTTTTTGCAAATTTGTAATGGACCACTCTGCTTCATTTCAGGTTGTAAAGAAGTGTGGAGAAAAACATAGGACAGTGATGAGATCCAAGCTGTGGAGAAGCACATGATCAACTTTATCCAAACATGCTGGGTGCCCACGACGCATGATTGCGTTGCATGCATCATGGCTTAAACATCAGTACTGAAAGGTTGAAACTGGACAGCTGTGAAGTTCTACATAAAGAGCTGTATAACAGCTGTCAAGTGTAAAATTTGTTGAAACGATAAGCAGTGGTTGAGCATGATTGTAACCTCCATAGCAAGGTATCGGTGTATGAGGGTGTGTGGACATCCTCAGATGGGCAAAATACAAAAAACTATCCCCACCATGTCAGTACTTTGAGCAGTCAAACTGTAAATCTCAAGTGGTAACTGGTGACAAATTTTTCCTACACATACCCATATGATTGCCCTGTTGACAGGGCATTATGAAAGGGGTGTCCCTATGTGACATGGTCCAGACATGAGTCCTCACGATGCAATAAAACCAGTATGTCTGCGTGTGTGTGTGTGTGTGTGTGTGTGTGTGTGTGTGTGTGTGTGTGTGTGTGTGTGTGTGTGTGTGTGTGTGTGTGTGTGTCCCCTTACGTCCATCCCTGAGCAAAGTGTGGGACCTCTCCTTAGAACAAAGTGTTTAGAGGACAATGCTAACATAATCAATCCTGCAACAATCATTTCTGTTTTCTGTTTACCTACACCCTCTTGACTACAAGACCACTCTAAAGGATTCCATATGTTCCTACACCATAAAGAACTAAAAAACCCTTGGTTGGAAATACCTATATTCTAGGTAAGCTGTCCTTTTGTGTATATGTATTAAATATTGTTTATTAAACTTTTCATTTTACTACAATGTAAATTGCTACAAACAGGTCTATACTTTGTTATGTCCTTGACTATCGTTTAAAATAAAGATTGTCCGATGCGATCGTTATAGTTTCAGAGCACATAGGTTAATTCGCAAAGTATATTAAAAGGCAAAGTTTGATTTGCCTAAGCTTCTATGAGAACGCTCTGGGGTCCAAAACACAGAGCTCTACAATGTATATACTGTACAGTTGTAAAAGTAGTGTCATCACATAGATATACAGTTTCAGTTGAAAGATCTTTATTAATTGGTTGCTTGCACGCTCAGGTACTCAACGTGGCATTGGTGGATTCTTCTAGTCATTGTTCTTGAAACTGCTAACTGTCCTTTCCGCAGGCTCCCGCCTCTAAACCTGTATAACTGGTTTCTATGACCCTTCTATACTAGAGATGGGTGGGCTCGGTTTCCCGAAAACCGAGCCCACCCGAACTTAGGGGATTCGAGTATCGAGCCGAGTCGGCTTGGTACTTTCACTCTTTTTCGGATTCAAAATGAGGCAATACGTCATTTTGACGTCGACGGATCTCGATCTCGCGAGTTTTGGAATCTATAAATACTGTATTCCACGGCGATCTAGCTCTATTTGAGAGAGGGATACAGAAGGGGTAGAATAGAGTGTAGAGAAGACAAAGTTAGAGAAGTGAAAGAGGAGGGTGGTAGCATTGTTCAAGAAAGCTCCACTGCTAATTGTCATTGCTGAAATCCAAATATACAAGTCCATGCAGGCTTTTTTTCTGAATTTGCAGCAAAAAGTGTAGGGTATTATAAACACCCAAAGACAAGAGCTCCATTGCGCAATTTGTCATTGCTGAAATACAAATATAATATACTAGTCCTTGCTGACTGTTCTTCTGAATTTGCACCAAAAAGTGTAGGGTGTTATCAAAATAGATTCACAGTAGTACACAGAAGAGCAGGAGCAGCAAGCAGCTGCTGTCACCAGTCCTGATGATAGTAATCCCTGTACGTCATCTGACAAAGCCTATGTAAAAGTACATAGACTTTTTAAGTCAGTGAAAAAAACATAAAAAAAACACCTTTTACTATGGTGAAGAAAAAAAGAGCTGTAATCCAGGAAAAGTTATCTGCCGGAAAAAAAAAAGTTGCCAACATGCCATTCTACACACGCAGTGAAAAAGAAAGAGTGAGGCCTTCGCCTTTCTCTATGAGTGCAAGATCTAAATTTGTTACTGAGGCATCTTCTTGTAAGGTCACTCGTGACCAACCAAGACCAAGTAATTCGGACTCCAAAAGTGGTGCCCAAATACTTTTACGTGTAAAGGCAGAGATGGAAGAAAACAGTAAGGCATTAGAGGAAAATGTATGCTCAGATTCAGAAATGACACCAATCCCTGAGGAGAGTCCATTCACGAGTGGTATGTGTAATCGTGACCATTCTGATAGTGTACCCATAAAGAAGGCCTCTTTCAGCATTTCTGCTGATGTATGCCTGAACAGCCCAAGTGTAGCTGGTGATACACCAATTGAGGATGCCACTTTGAAATTGGAACTGGATGAGGGGGATTTTTGTGCAGGCGATGAGGGCGCTAATGAGGATGTTGATGAGGATGATGTTGTTTGTGTAAGTCCTGCACCAGTGGAAGCAGTTGAAGCACGTGATAAGAAGAAGGCCATTGTCATGCCTGGACATAAAACCAAATAATCCACTTCTTATGTGTGGAATTATTTCTACCCAGATCCTGCCAACAGTTGTCTATACATTTGTAGTGTATGTAAAGCCACAGTCAGTCGAGGGAGGGACCTTAACCATCTTGGAACCTCGTCCATGTTAAGCCATTTGACGCGAGTTCATGGCAAGGTGTTGGGAAAATCAGAAAGTTATGGTAAACAAATAACAGCACTGTTACCTTAGGTGGCTTAAGGCCATTGTTACCTTGTTTTGTGGGGGGCCAAACAAACCAAGCACATCAGCCACAAGGAGTGGCACTTTTGTGGATGAAGTGCTTGGTTTGTTAAAGTGTGCATGTCCTTTTTAAGCTACAACATAAGAGTCGGTGGAAGGGCCCAAGGACAACTCCATCTTGCACCACTTTTCTTTCCTGCCACTGCTGTGTGCCAATGTATCCTAGATGTGCTAGGAACTGCGGTGTGTTTGAGTCATTGCTCTGTCGCTTAGCATCCAGCCAGGTCACTGCAGTATTTTTCCGAAAGTGTATAAAAATAATAATGTGACCTGTGAGGTGGTCAAATTTGACTGCAAATGACTTGAAATTTGTGTTAGTGAAGTTATTATTAATGTAGGAACAACAAAGGAGCAACATTATGTGTGATTTTAGAATATTTTAGCAATTATTCATAAAAAAATGCAGATCCAAAACCAAAACCAAGACACACAAGGGTGGTTTTGCCAAAACCAAAACCAAAACACGAAGCTAATCCAGATCCAAAACCACTTCACAGAGGTCAGTGAGCATCTCTACTGTATACTAACTATTTGGTGTATGAAATATATATATATATATATATATATATATATATATATATATATATATATCTTGCGTTTGCAAGGTACACATGCTACACAAATAACACCGGAAATGTTTCGTTAAATTGCGCGCAGACTGATACCGATACCAACCACAATGTATTTCAGACATCGGCAACATTATTTAGCATTTTTACCGCATTATAATTTATATAAAAAGTTTATAAAATATATTAAACGCATTTAAATGTTATAATAAAATTTATGTTGCTTATGAATCGCATCACAGCTGATTGTAGTGTACAGAAAATATTGATTACCACCTTCATCCAATTATTTAACTTTGACGACTTGTAAATATGGAGACTTAAGCTGGGTACACACTACAGAAATTTCGAAAATGAACAAGGAAAAGGTGTACCACCACACAAGGTATCATAAAATGTATACTATAAGCTTATCTCCTCCAATAGTAAGTAAGTGTTGAATAACAAACCTGGGATATAAAAATACCAATCCAGGGGGTGCACCCTACACAATATCGATTGTACAAGTAGAGAAAAGGGGTGTAATTGGGGCACTCCAATTAGATATTTAAAAATTAACCTTTATTGGTATACATTAAAATAAGGGTAGAAAATGAGCGAAATAATAAGAGAACATATATGTAACATACAGTGATACAATACAAGTTAAAAATGCAAAATATGTTTGCAAGAGCTCCTACACTCAATTGATAACACTCAGTTATGTGCACAAGAACTTAAATAAGTCTAAGTGCCACTATGGTCATAATAAACCTGAAATAAAACTGGTGTACTCCTGCATATAAATGATCTGGATATAAAAGGAGACCTCCAAAAATATAGCCTGTAAATAGTGCCAATATCCTTAGATTCAAATAGTTGTATGGAGCGCTAAGGATAACTGTCTCAATTATAATGAGAAACTAACACTGCAAATGGCAAGCAAATGCCACGAGTATGGTGAGGTTGGCAGTAATTACCCTCTGATCGCGGGATTATGTGATAAATTCCCTGCCTATAATAACTGGGGAGCGATCAGGGGGATAAAGATCCAGATTGATTATTGATTAACATAAAAATTGACCAATGAAATGAATGACATCTCGTGATTCCGATATTTACAATTTCTAATAGTTACTGATATGCAAAACGAGTGCTAATCGGTGATGATCCTTCACAAATGCTATGAAATTTTGGAGATTAGATGTATAGTGATCTCATTATGCACAGAGGTTAAGTTAAAAATAAAAATAAGTGTATTTCTCTGAGCGGCTCCAAATCGTTAAAATAAAGAGTCATCATCAGTACCTTATTATCATAAGTAGTTTTTATTGTTTCTATACTTTTATGTCAAAAAACGGGAATGAGAGTTGTTTTTTTTTTAGTATAAATCTAATATGAGACATGGATGCAACAACATTTGTTGTCATCAGATGCCCTATAACGTGTATCTTGAATAGAAATTAATATAAAGGCAAAAACTCTCACATTACCAACCAAATATTAATTAATTAATTAATTACTAAATATGGAAAATAATAATTTAGGTATATAAGATATTAAAGGTTGTCTATACGACTCCTACAAAACAAGGGGAGGGGGTGGGGTGCAGACCATCCGTATGCATGTTTTGTGACAGCAATTTAATGTATGCCCATTATAGATCAATAAGGAGATTCAAATGGTGAAATTAATAGGACCATTATACTGGAATTACTTATACTTTAGACAAAAGAGACAAAGCTGTTATAGTCATTAAGACCATTGAGAATCATAGTCCCCATAAGAAAAAAAATTCTCGTCTCTTTTCTAAGAAGTTCTTTTTGAATATCACCACCTCGGATCCCAAGTTGAACACTTTCCATCGCAAAAGCTTTTATAAACTTGGGATTACTCGCATGGTGAGTCAGAAAATTTTTTGCCACTGTAGTGATAGGTTTGAAATTTCTCTGATCTCTCAAACCATTTTTAATATTATAGATATGTTCTGATAATCTTTTTTTGAAAGGTCAGGTTGTCATTCCGATATATGATTTAGGGCATGGACATGAAAGGCAATAAATAATGCCCATAGATTTGCAATTAAGAAAATCATTTATATGCCATATTTTTCCAAACTTATCTGTGTAACATTTGGTCTGAATCATATATTGGCAATAATTGCAAGTGCCACATTTAAAAAATCCTTTTGGTCTCTTATTTGTTATTTTCTTTTTTTGTAAATGACTATGAACTAATTTGTCTTTCAAACTACTAGTTCTTCTCCAACTAAAGGAGATATGTTTGTGCAATTCAATTTCCAGATCTATATCAGACAGTAACACATGCCAGTGTTTTTGGAAGATGGTCTGCAAATGTCGCCATTCTGCACAAAAAGTGCCAACCATTCGGATCTTGGGGGGTTCTTTCTCTTTTTTCAGGTCATTTTTGAGATAGATAAGTGATTCTCTATCTCTTAGAGAAACAGTTTTTTTGGCTTTTTTTAAAATCTTATTACTGTACCCCTTGTGTTTGAGCCTAGTTGTAAGTTCATTTGCTCTTTTTTCAAAAGTGGAGTTATCCGAACAATTCCTTTTGATTCTCAGGAGTTCCCCCTTTGGGATACCCCGAATTACCGGTGGAAAGTGGGCACTAGTATGGTGCAGAATAGTAATAGTAGCAGTTTCCTTTCTGTAAATATCACTCCTAAGTAATCCTTCATCGTCTTATAAATTGTTAGATCTAAAAAATTAATCTTCAATGTATTGATTTCTGATGTTAGTTTCAAGTTGAGATCATTATCATTGAGGACGGTTGTAAAGGCATGGAAGCAATCTATATCCCCATCCCATAGGATGAGGATGTCATCAATATACCTAAGCCACATGGTTACATGATTGGTAAATTCTTAATTTTTATCTGTAAACACATATTCTTGCTCCCACCAGCCTAGGAACAGGTTTGCATACGATGGTGCACAAACCGTCCCCATCGCCGTCCCTCTAATCTGTAAGTAGAAACCTTCATTGTAAACAAAATAGTTTCTACTCAGAATAAATTGGAGGAGTGTCATTACAAAGTCATTTTTATCATGGTTCAAATCCATATTTAGAAAATGGCATACAGCCTTAAGACCCTGTTTGTGCCCAATGTTGGTGTAAAGCGACTCTACATCATAAGACGCCAATTTGACGTTAGGGCCCACTACTATGTCTTGTATTTTTGTAAGGACATCCAAGGTATCCCTGGTATATGACAGTAAGCCCACTACATAAGGTCGCATATAAAAATCTACAAACTTGCTAGCATTTTCTGTTAAACTTCCAATTCCGGAGATGATGGGCCTCCCCGGAGGGCTGGTTTAATTTTTATGTACTTTGGGCAAGATGTAAATTGTTGGTATCTTAGGATTTTTTATTTCCAAAAATTCAAATTCAGATTGTGTAATTATGCCATTACGTAGTGCAGATTTAAAAATACCAAGATATATACCTAGGAAGTTAGAAGTGGGATTGAAAATCAGCCGTTGATAACACTGTTTGTTACTGAGTTGACGTTCGATCTCACTCATATATTTCTCTCTGGGCCACAAAACGATATTGCCACCCTTGTCCGATGGCTTGATAATGATATCTTGCCAGCTATCTATTTCCTTTAGTGCTCTAATCTCTGATAGACTTAGATTCCTCTTATAGCCTTCTTTATGATTTTTACGAAAAAAGAGATCTAGATCTCTGGAGACTAAATCGGAATAAACCTTAATTTGGGGGCATATCGTGATGTCTGGAAAGAATGACGATTTCTTTTTAAACATTGGTTTAGAAATTTTGTCAGATTCCATATTTGAGGAACCTGTTTGTGAGATGTTATCTTGAAGATCCTCTAAAATTATCAGAGCCTGCTGATCTTCAGCAGTATTAAGGTCAATTCCAACAGATGGAAAATTTATGCTGTCATTTGTAAATAATGTAGATTGTTGTAACCCCGTAGGTATAATATTAGTGTCCACTTTTTCTTGTTTTTTAGATTTATCGAATTTTTGGAGGAGTAATTTTCTACCAAATAGATTTAAATCTTTCTCCCATTCGAAAGGGTCCATATTGTGAGTGGGTGAGAAAGATAGACCCTTACTTAAAAGGCTTATGTGATTAGGTTGAAGTATCCTGTCTGATAGGTTCACAATTCTAAAATTGGCGTCTAAGTCTTGCGTTTCCTTTGACTGCAGTGGTAAGCCATGTCTTCCTGCATATTTGTCCTTTTTCGACAATTTTTTGCTCCCCCTTCGTATTTTCTTATATTTGCAAATCCTCTGCCTATAGGCATTACCTCTTTCCCTAAAAAATCCTGATAGGAGGAGTCTCTGCTAGATACTGAACTTAAAGAGTTGTCAACCTCTATAGAATCTGATTCGCTGGGTGAGATGGGTGTGTGAGATCTCCGTGTTTTCCATCCACCTCTTTTAAACACTTGTTTAGAAGCATAATCTTTTTGATCGCGAATGAATTTATTTGTCTTTTTAAAAATGATCTGCTTTTCTAAATTATCAAGATCACATTTCATTTTCTCATAAGCTTTTTGAAAATTATCAAGGTCATCAAATTCTTTTAATTTCTCACCCAAGGAAGAAATCTCATTATTGTGACGTTCTAACATGATGGCATCATGTCTCACTAAGATGTTAATTATTTTCTCAGCACAATTAGTTAAAACAGATTCCCATTCCTTACTTAGATCATCGGTGGCTAGGTCAAAAGCAGGAGGTATTTTTGGTCTCAGACCTTGTGGTATCATGCATTGGCGAGTATAATTTTCAAACATGGTTTTATTCCAATGTGTTTTGATCTGTTTTGACATTGCTTGTTTGAGATCATTAAGATATTCAGACCAGTTTTTTGAATCTGTATCCGGTCCCACCATATCAGTTAGAAAATTATAATCCTCATTATTTAACATTCTTTGTCGTCTAATGTCTAAATCATTACATATACTGAAAGTGGACATATCGTAAAATCTACCCCTAGGAGGAGATGAGCTATAGGAAATTATATTATGATTGATGGGTATAATACCCTGTCAGTAATGATATTTGTGCTGGTGATAATGAAAGGATGAAACAAGTTACATCCTAGGATATTTTGAAAATGAACAAGGAAAAGGTGTACCACCGCACAAGATATCATAAAATGTATACTATAAACTTACCTCCTCCAATAGTAAGTAAGTGTTGAATAACAAACCTGGGATATAAAAAAAACAATCCAGGGGGTGCACCCTACACAATATCGATTGTACAAGTAGAGAAAAGGGGTGTAATTGGGGCACTCCAATTAGATATTTAAAAATTAACCTTTATTGGTATACATTAAAATAAGGGTAGAAAATGAGCGAAATAATAAGAGAACATATATGTAACATACAGTGATACAATACAAGTTAAAAATGCAAACTATGTTTGCAAGAGCTCCTACACTCAATTGATAACACTCAGTTATATGGACAAGAACTTAAATAAGTCTAAGTGCCACTATGGTCATAATAAACCTGAAATAAGACTGGTGTACTCCTGCATATAAATGATCTGGATATAAAAAGAGACCTCCAAAAATATAGCCTGTAAATAGTGGCAATATCCTTAAATTCAAATAGTAGTATGGAGCGCTAAGGATAACTGTCTCAATTATAATGAGAAACTAACACTGCAAATGGCAAGCAAATGCCACGAGTATGGTGAGGTCGGCAGTAATTACCCTCTGATCGCGGGATTATGTGATAAATTCCCTGCCTATAATAACTGGGGAGCGATCAGGGGGATAAAGATCCAGATTAACCAAAAGCAGGAGATGGATGTAGGAGCCCTGAAACACCAATGCGCGTTGCGCTCGGCTGCTTTTTCAAGGCTGAATACGGGGAACAAATAACAGCTCTTATATAGTGCTGGTTTATAGGTGTGTTAGATCACGTGATAATCTGTACCAATCAAAGGATTGATGTTTGTAGATATATCACATGTGATATTCAAAGCCAATCAGAATGTTATAAAATATTGATTGACATAAAAATTGACCAATGAAATGAATGACATCTCGTGATTCCGATATTTACAATTTCTAATAGTTACTGATATGCAAAACGAGTGCTAATCGGTGATGATCCTTCACAAATGCTATGAGATTTTGGAGATTAGATGTATAGTGATCTCATTATGCACAGAGGTTAAGTTAAAAATAAAAATAAGTGTATCTCTCTGAGCGGCTCCAAATCGTTAAAATAAAGAGTCATCATCAGTACCTTATTATCATAAGTAGTTTTTATTGTTTCTATACTTTTATGTCAAAAAACGGGAATGAGAGTTTTTTTATTTTTTTATTATTTTTTTTTAGTATAAATCTAATATGAGACATGGATGCAACAACGTTTGTTGTCATCAGATGCCCTATAACGTGTATCTTGAATAGAAATTAATATAAAGGCAAAAACTCTCACATTACCAACCAAATATTAATTAATTAATTAATTACTAAATATGGAAAATAATAATTTAGGTATATAAGATATTAAAGGTTGTCTATACGACTCCTACAAAACAAGGGGAGGGGGGGTGCAGACCATCCGTATGCATGTTTTGTGACAGCAATTTAATGTATGCCCATTATAGATCAATAAGGAGATTCAAATGGTGAAATGAATAGGACCATTATACTGGAATTACTTATACTTTAGACAAAAGAGACAAAGCTGTTATAGTCATTAAGACCATTGGGAATCATAGTCCCCATAAGAAAAGGTTAATTTTTAAATATCTAATTGGAGTGCCCCAATTACACCCCTTTTCTCTACTTGTACAATCGATATTGTGTAGGGTGCACCCCCTGGATTGGTATTTTTATATCCCAGGTTTGTTATTCAACACTTACTTACTATTGGAGGAGATAAGTTTATAGTATACATTTTATGATATCTTGTGCGGTGGTACACCTTTTCCTTGTTCATTTTCAAAATATCCTAGGATGTAACTTGTTTCATCCTTTCATTATCACCAGCACAGATATCATTACTGACAGGGTATTATACCCATCAATCATAATATAATTTCCTATAGCTCATCTCCTCCTAGGGGTTGATTTTACGATATGTCCACTTTCAGTATATGTAATGATTTAGACATTAGACGACAAAGAATGTTAAATAATGAGGATTATAATTTTCTAACTGATATGGTGGGACCGGATACAGATTCAAAAAACTGGTCTGAATATCTTAATGATCTCAAACAAGCAATGTCAAAACAGATCAAAACACATTGGCATAAAACCATGTTTGAAAATTATACTCGCCAATGCATGATACCACGAGGTCTGAGACCAAAAATACATCCTGCTTTTGACCTAGCCACCGATGATCTAAGTAAGGAAGTGGAATCTGTTTTAACTAATTGTGCTGAGAAATTAATTAACATCTTAGTGAGACATGATACCATCATGTTAGAACGTCACAATAATGAGATTTCTTCCTTGGGTGAGAAATTAAAAGAATTTGATGACCTTGATAATTTTCAAAAAGCTTATGAGAAAATGAAATGTGATCTTGATAATTTAGAAAAGCAGATCATTTTTAAAAAGAAAAATAAATTCATTTGCGATCAAAAAGATTATGCTTCTAAACAAGTGTTTAAAAGAGGTGGATGGAAAACACGGAGATCTCACACACCCATCTCACCCAGCGAATAAGATTCTATAGAGGTTGACAACTCTTTAAGTTCAGTATCTAGCAGAGACTCCTCCCATCAGGATTTTTTAGGGAAAGAGGTAATGCCTATGGGCAGAGGATTTGCAAATATAAGAAAATACGAAGGGGGAGCAAAAAATTGTCGAAAAAGGACAAATATGCAGTAAGACATGGCTTACCGCCGCAGTCAAAGGAAACGCAAGACTTAGACACCAATTTTAGAATTGTGAACCTATCAGACAGGATACTTTAACCTAATCACATAAGCCTTTTAAGTAAGGGTCTATCTTTCTCACCCACTCACAATATGGACCCTTTTGAATGGGAGAAAGATTTAAATCTATTTGTTAGGAAATTACTCCTCAAAAAATTCTATAAATCTAAAAAACAAGAAAAAGTGGACACTAATATTATACCTACGGGGTTACAACAATCTACATTATTTACAAATGACAGCATAAATTTTCCATCTGTTGGAATTGACCTTAATACTGCTGAAGATCAGCAGGCTCTGATAATTTTAGAGGATCTTCAAGATAACATCTCACAAACAGGTTCCTCAAATATGGAATCTGACAAAATTTCTAAACCAATGTTTAAAAAGAAATCGTCATTCTTTCCAGACATCACGATATGCCCCCAAATTAAGGTTTATTCCGATTTAGTCTCCAGAGATCTAGATCTCTTTTTTCGTAAAAATCATAAAGAAGGCTATAAGAGGAATCTAAGTCTATCAGAGATTAGAGCACTAAAGGAAATAGATAGCTGACAAGATATCATTATCAAGCCATCGGACAAGGGTGGCAATATCGTTTTGTGGCCCAGAGAGAAATATATGAGTGAGATCGAACGTCAACTCAGTAACAAACAGTGTTATCAATGGCTGATTTTCAATCCCACTTCTAACTTCCTAGGTATATATCTTGGTATTTTTAAATCTGCACTACGTAATGGCATAATTACACAATCTGAATTTGAATTTTTGGAAATAAAAAATCCTAAGATACCAACAATTTACATCTTGCCCAAAGTACATAAAAATGAAACCAACCCTCCGGGGAGGCCCATCATCTCCAGAATTGGAAGTTTAACAGAAAATGCTAGCAAGTTTGTAGATTTTTATATGCGACCTTATGTAGTGGGCTTACCGTCATATATCAGGGATACCTTGGATGCCCTTACAAAAATACAATACATAGTAGTGGGCCCTAACGTCAAATTGGCGTCTTATGATGTAGAGTCGCTTTACACCAACATTGGGCACAAACAGGGTCTTAAGGCTGTACGCTATTTTCTAAATATGGATTTGAACCATGATAAAAATGACTTTGTAATGACACTCCTCCAATTTTTTCTGAGTAGAAACTATTTTGTTTACAATGAAGGTTTCTACTTACAGATTAGAGGGACGGCGATGGGGACGGTTTGTGCACCATCGTATGCAAACCTGTTCCTAGGCTGGTGGGAGCAAGAATATGTGTTTACAGATAAAAATTAAGAATTTACCAATTATGTAACCATGGGGCTTAGGTATATTGAGGATATCCTCATCCTATGGGATGGGGATATAGATTGCTTCCATGCCTTTACAACCGTCCTCAATGATAATGATCTCAACTTGAAACTAACATCAGAAATCAATACATTGAAGATTAATTTTTTAGATCTAACAATTTATAAGACGGATGAAGGATTACTTAGGAGTAATATTTACAGAAAGGAAACTGCTACTAATACTATTCTGCACCATACTAGTGCCCACTTTCCACCGGTAATTCGAAGTATCCCAAAGGGGGAACTTCTGAGAATCAAAAGGAATTGTTCGGATAACTCCACTTTTGAAAAAAGAGCAAATGAACTTACAACTAGGCTCAAACACAGGGGGTACAGTAATAAGATTTTAAAAAAAGCCAAAAAAACTGTTTCTCAAAGAGATAGAGAATCACTTATCTATCTCAAAAATGACCTGAAAAAAGAGAAAGAAGCCCCAAGATCCGAATGGTTGGCACTTTTTGTGCAGAATGGCGACATTTGCAGACCATCTTCCAAAAACACTGGCATGTGTTACTGTCTGATAAAGATCTGGAAATGGAATTGGACAAACATATCTCCTTTAGTTGGAGAAGAACTAGTAGTGTGAAAGACAAATTAGTTCATAGTCATTTACAAAAAAAATAAAATAACAAATAAGAGACCAAAAGGATTTTTTAAATGTGGCACTTGCAATTATTGCCAATATATGATTCAGACCAAATGTTACACAGATAAGTTTGGAAAAATATGGCATATAAATGATTTTCTTAATTGCAAATCTATGGGCATTATTTATTGCCTTTCATGTCCATGCCCTAAATCATATATCGGAATGACAACCCGACCTTTCAAAAAAAGATTATCAGAACATATCTATAATATTAAAAATGGTTTGAGAGATCAGAGAAATTTCAAACCTATCACTAAAGTGGCAAAACATTTTCTGACTCACCATGCGAGTAATCCCAAGTTTATAAAAGCTTTTGCGATGGAAAGTGTTCAACTTGGGATCCGAGGTGGTGATATTCAAAAAGAACTTCTTAGAAAAGAGATGAGAATTTTTTTTCTTATGGGGACTATGATTCCCAATGGTCTTAATGACTATAACAGCTTTGTCTCTTTTGTCTAAAGTATAAGTAATTCCAGTATAATGGTCCTATTAATTTCACCATTTGAATCTCCTTATTGATCTATAATGGGCAAACATTAAATTGCTGTCACAAAACATGCATACGGATGGTCTGCACCCCCCCCCCTTGTTTTGTAGGAGTCGTATAGACAACCTTTAATATCTTATATACCTAAATTATTATTTTCCATATTTAGTAATTAATTAATTAATTAATTAATTAATATTTGGTTGGTAATGTGAGAGTTTTTGCCTTTATATTAATTTCTATTCAAGATACACGTTATAGGGCATCTGATGACAACAAACGTTGTTGCATCCATGTCTCATATTAGATTTATACTAAAAAAAAATAATAAAAAAATAAAAAAACTCTCATTCCCGTTTTTTGACATAAAAGTATAGAAACAATAAAAACTACTTATGATAATAAGGTACTGATGATGACTCTTTATTTTAACGATTTGGAGCCGCTCAGAGAAATACACTTATTTTTATTTTTAACTTAACCTCTGTGCATAATGAGATCACTATACATCTAATCTCCAAAATCTCATAGCATTTGTGAAGGATCATCACCGATTAGCACTCATTTTGCATATCAGTAACTATTAGAAATTGTAAATATCGGAATCACGAGATGTCATTCATTTCATTGGTCAATTTTTATGTCAATCAATATTTTATAACATTCTGATTGGCTTTGAATATCACATGTGATATATCTACAAACATCAATCCTTTGATTGGTACAGATTATCACGTGATCTAACACACCTATAAACCAGCACTATATAAGAGCTGTCATTTGTTCCCCGTATTCAGCCTTCAAAAAGAAGCCAAGCGAAACGCGCGTTGGCGTTTCAGGGCTCCTACATCCATCTCCTGCTTTTGGTTAATCTGGATCTTTATCCCCCTGATCGCTTCCCAGTTATTATAGGCAGGGAATTTATCACATAATCCCACGATCAGAGGGTAATTACTGCCGACCTCACCATACTCGTGGCATTTGCTTGCCATTTGCAGTGTTAGTTTCTCATTATAATTGATACAGTTATCCTTAGTGCTCCATACTACTATTTGGATCTAAGGATATTGGCACTATTTACAGGCTATATTTTTGGAGGTCTCCTTTTATATCCAGATCATTTATATGCAGGAGTACACCAGTTTTATTTCAGGTTTATTATGACCATAGTGGCACTTAGACTTATTTAAGTTCTTGTGCATATAACTGAGTGTTATCAATTGAGTGTAGGAGCTCTTGCAAACATAGTTTGCATTTTTAACTTGTATTGTATCACTGTATATTACATATATGTTCTCTTATTATTTCGCTCATTTTCTACCCTTATTTTAATGTATACCAATAAAGGTTAATTTTTAAATATCTAATTGGAGTGCCCCAATTACACCCCTTTTCTCTACTTGTACGACAGAAATTTCGACCAACTTTTTATGCCGAGCGATTTTACATGCGATCGATGGTCCGATTGCTCGGTCCATGGACTGCATACACACTAGCCTTGTTTAGGACGATAAAGGGAAGAGCGGACGTCCCTTTAGCGATTTTTTACAGCCATGTTGTCGTGAGCAATGACTGTAATTTCGTACTCACTGTTGTGGATCTGACGGAAGTTTATACACACTACACAGCGGAAACAAGATTGGAACAAAAATATTAAACGGTAGGACCAACCAAATGAGGCGATAATCGTCCATTTGGGCAGACTTTCAACCATCGTGTCACTGCACACACTGACCCGACTTTTGAACGAGCGGTCGTATGTAGGCTGTTTGAGCCGATTATTGGACGAAAACAGTGTAGTGTGTACCCAGCTTTAGTAACTACAGATAAGTTTTACATTTGTTTATTGTGGCACAGAGTCAATTAACTTTATATTAACGCCTATTCACATCACTGTCTTTTTGTTTTGACTTAGAGTGCTGCAGTTTTATGGTCAGAAAACAACCACATTATAAATCATGCACCTGAGACACTGCCCAAATAGTGACATCTAAGCTCATATCAAAGTATGTTAACTCACACTCTTATAATAAAAATAATAAACTGCTGCTCCTCTGCTGGCAAATATAAAAACACCTCTAAGTATACATTAATTTTCTATTATAATATTGTGTAACTTCGTAGCTTTAGTGTTTTGCAGTTATCTGTGTCCTAAAATAAAATTAAAACATTTATAAGGAAAACAAAGGCAGCAGGGAGTCCTTCAATTGAAGGTGAAATGATATCTTAATTGGTGAACTAATGTTGATTAAGACAGGGAAGATAAGGCATGGAGACACCTGTTTTTCTGTAGAGTGGAATTGTAGTCTATTTAGTGTGGGTGGAAAGTGAAAATTCTCATTTGTATACACACAAATCTATTAGTTCAAGTCTTAATGCATTTGCAAGCAAAAAAAAATTATCTGAAGTTCAAGAGAAATATCTTTTATTTACAAGCTGGTTTTTTTCTAAATCAATTTAAAGAAACCTTGTCACTGAGATATTCCTTTTGCATCTGGATTGCAAAGTTAACTTTGAAATGTATTTTATTAAAATAATTGATCATTGCAATAATATGTTATATTTGGGTGTAGTACAAATTTCCTATGCAAATAATACAGACACAAAGAATACTGACACTAAAATGCCGACACTTTAAATACCGACCAGTAGGACATACCTAAAGTTGTACACACTGACATGCAAGAAATCCCGACAGCCTAAATACCTTTAATATAGAAATTATGACACATATAAAATACTGACAGTGTGATTGCCGAACAGTAAAAGTGTCGACAATCACACTGCCGACATCAAGACGGCTGTATACTGTTAAAAATAGAATCATTTTTAAAAAAGCCTGAGATTTTCCCCCTAGAAACCCTAGTGCTGTCAGCCTACTGCTGGTTTCTATGAAATTGGTGGGAAAAAAGCGTGGGGTCCCCCTGATTTCATGAAAACTTGCACTAGGCAAACCAGCTGGGTTTGGTGGCATTATAGCAGGAGGACATGCTGAAGGGGTGCCCTTGCCATAGTGACAACCAGTCCCAGGCTGTTCAGTACAGGACTGGACTCCCTAAGGAGTGGGGTCCTCAAAACAATTGTGCAGGCCCCCTGTCTAGGAATAACCAGCCCCTGCTGAAAGCACCAGGGCTCTTTCTACACTCCTGGGGTGGTGGGTGTAGGGTAATAAAATGTGTGGAATGTATGTAAAAGTTCAAATCTACATGTCCCAGCCAGTTTGGGGTGCCATTAACAGTCTGGACACAGCTTACTAAGCCATGTATTGCCACAAACTAAAATGTTAAATAAACTACAACATCTTAATTATTATCACATTACTTTATTTTAAAAAAAACCTAAATAAAACACAACTCCCTCTTTATAACCTCATCTCTTTATTAAAAATAATAAAACCTCAAATGTGTACTTCATCTGTATAGGATCCAATTTTCTAAGTTTTCAATCCAATAATGCTTGTAACCATACCCAAAATAAGCCATAATATTCCCAAAGTTCCTGTAGCTGGCCAAATAAATAACATTCCAGGTCCAGGAGTAATTCAATAATTATAAAGCCCAAAATATATTCCAATAGTCCATGGAAAACACCTTTTTTTCTTTGGTCTCAAAGACCCCCTTTTGTATACAAAAGTCCATGGAAAGCATCTGCTTTTCTTCTGTCACAAAGACACTGTTTTGAATCCAAAATGGCTTGAAAAATCTTCTGTTCTTCAGTCCAAAGGACCCCAAAATAAATCCACGGGAACAGGCCTGGCAAAACAATAGACCAACAACAAACAAAGGAATACATAAATTAAAGCTTTATCCAATACTAAAGAGGTAATAGGAACAGTAAATATACAGTAAATGGTGAAGGAAACGAATGGGTGGTTGCCATCAGGTGTTTTAAGATTTCTACCAAGACTACTTCACCTTCCTTCCATGTCTCTACCTTCCATCTTCTCTCCTCATTCCAATCATACCACCCCATTGGTATTTGCATAGAAATAGAGATTTCAAACTCATTTGGACAGGGGCATCTTTCCCTTTTGTTTCATGTCATTATGCTTTATTTTTTGTGTAATTGTCCCCTCAAAGTACAGCACAGTGCAATATTTTGGTGTTTAATAAATAAAAGAATATAATAATAATAATAATAATAATAATAATAATAATAATAATAATAATAATATAAGCTGCTGTGTACTGTTATTAGTTATTAGTCAAAAGGTTGATAAAATAAGCTAAATAGCTAAAAGGCCATTAGTGAGTTTGCAGACAGGAAATTTGTTGTGTGTAAGAAAATGTTTATTTCATATATCTTAAGTTGTGATAATTCCTGATAATTGTACGCATACAGTAAATATGGGAATGTTATTATCATAATTTTATTTATATATCTCCAATCATATTGCGCAGGGCACACCTAAAGAAGAAATTTTGACAGATCTGATCATTCAGTGGGTGGGCTGAACCGTAAGATTTAATGGAGTGCAGTGTTTCAGATTATTATTATTATCATTATTGTTATTGCTTATAAACACCATCATAGTACTCAGAGCTGTACAATTAGGGAATCATGATACAATCAGATAACTTACAACTTTATGAAACATAGAATCACTCTAAACAAGCTTACAGTATAAGAGGAGTGGGAAACACTTGATACATAGTCAGCGGTATGATAATCAGGGCCGCCGAGAGGGGGGGGTGTGAGTACATTTTACCCGGGCCCGGGTAAACATTCTCGGTTCTAATTTTTAATTACATTTTTTTTTTCAATCTTGCGTTTTTTTTAATGTATTTTTTTTTTTCGCGGCGGGTCGGGGGTCGGTTTGTTGGTGGGGGAGCTGGAACAATAAAACAAACAAAAAAAAAAATACTCATGTGACCGCGGCGCCGCATCCCTCCTCTCCTCTTCTCCATTCACACTGACTGCCGGGCGTGACGTCATCAAGTCACGCCCATCAGTCAGTGAGGGGCGCCGGACAAGACAAAGCTAGAAGAAAGAAGAGAAGACAGAAGAGAAAAAGAAAGAAGCTGACATGAGGTAAGTAAAGAAACAGAGAGGCAAGGGGAGGAAAGGGACAGTGCTATAAAGAAGGGGGAGTAAAACAACGGGGGAGAGAGGCTGAGAATAAATAAAAAAGCGGAGAGAAACATAGAATAAATAAAAAAGGGGAGAGAAACAGAATAAATAAAAAAGGGGAGAGAAGCATAGAGTTAAAAAAAAAAAGGGGGAGAGAAACAGAATAAATAAAAAAGTGGAGAGAAACATAAAATAAATAAAAAAGGGGAGAGAAACACAGAATAAATAAAAAAGGGGAGAGAAACAGTATAAATAAAAAAGGGGAGAGAAGCACAGAGTTAAAATAAAAAGGGGAGAGAAACAGAATAAATAAAAAAGGGGAGAGAAGCACAGAGTTAAAAAAAAAAGGGGAGAGGCACATGTAATAGTGGGGACTATTAATTTAAGATGGGGTGGTTTGGGGGCTATTGAATATGGGGGTGAGTTTAGGGAGAATGAGGTCTATTTATTAAATGTGACTATGAATTTATTAATGGCAGTGATGGTTGCGGGAACTAGGTATTGCTGGGGCTGTTTGCAGGAAGGGAAATAGGTTTATTTATTAAATGTGAATACTATTATTTTAATGTTGGGGCTGGAGGAAGGCCTAATTATTAATCGTGGGTGCTATTGATTTAATGCCGGGGCTGACTGTAATTTTCTAAATGTAGGCATTTTTTTTCCCAAATAGGTCCTCCAACATTTCAGGATCCGGACAAGCCACAACTAAAGAAAGCAGCAGTCACAGGTGGAGAAAGTGAGAAGAACAGGTAGGAGAGAGCAGCACAGTGTGTGAAATGTTGTGATTCTAGTAGGGACAATGGGAATTTTCGGTGAGTGTTTTGCCCAATGTAAGGTGCAGGCCAAGACTGAACTGTTTGTGTACACACTGCATTCTTTGTATACTACACTGTGGTGCTAGATGTCTTAAAAGTCAGGAGCGCTGGGACATATGTGACGCTCTGGTGAATTCAGGACCTAGTGATTTTGATGTGCTAGCCACGCCCCAACGGCGCATTGCCACGCCCCTGAATGTATGACCATAGCTCAGCCTTAAGGCGGCGCAAAATTTTTTAGGGACTTACTCGACTATGAGGGGGGCCCCATGAATTTGTTGTACCCGAGCCCTGAATTCCTCTTGGCAGCCCTGATGATAATTGTAACTGTAGGTGGCAGTACATGATCATGGACACAGCCACTGTGCAATTTCTTGGCTCCAGGCAGTTGGTGGAAACAGGTATTGTGCTATTTCCTATAGACTGTTACTGCACACAGAGGTCAGCAGGATATTCCATCCATCCAAATCAATATTTTATCATATCTGATTGAATTTCCTTCAGACCAGACAATTGGGCTCATTTAGAGTTCTATGTTCTATGTACATCTCTTTTTTTCCTCAAGATACTCATTTCCACAGATACGCATGTACACCCAAAAAAAAGTATGGTAAGTAAAAGTGGTGGGCAAGTAAAGAAAGAATACATTAACATAATTGTGATTCAAGTAGTTCTGGCCTGGCTAGATATGCCTGTCAGGAGGCATACCTCTTGCTGGTGTTGGACGGTTGCTAATATTACTTAAATCATTAGCGCCATGAACATATTACAATAAATCGTGGGTATCTATTCGCATTGCTTAATTGGCATCTCCATTTTGAGGACTGCAGGTAAGAGGATTCACATTTGATTTTTAAATGGCAAATAATACATGTTTGTATTTAATTTATTGTATTTAATACATTTCTGTATTTGTACTGTGCAGGGGCCTGATTCATTAAAGAAAGTTAAGTAAAAACAATTGAGTAAGTAGTCTCCTGGACATGTTACAATTCAATGGGTGCAGATTAGTTTTATATTTTGCACATAAGTTAAATACTGTCTGTTTTTTCATGTAGCACACAAATACTTGATAGCTTATTTGTACACTGAAATTTAAAGTTGATATGTGTGTGATACTTGAAAAAATAGACAGTATTTAACTACTTACTCAATTTTTTTTACTTACGTTTCCTTAATGAATCAGGCCCCATATGTGTTTTCTGTGCTTTCTCTATGCTATCTCTATGCTATTGTAGGGCAAAAGTATACACACTTGTTGATCCTGATGAACACCTGGCGCAATTGCAAATGTTGTATGGCTGGACAGATCGTGAGATGCATTCAACTAAACTTATACACATAAATTCATTTTTTTTTTCATGTCTTCCCTAAGTATGTTTGTGGAGCAAATGCCGTCCACTCTACATGAGCCCAAGTGTGTTTGAGCCTACAAGCGACCAGTTCAAGTCAATCTGATTAAATTGTGAGGAAATCACCATGTGCCCAGCTTAATCCCTTTTATGGCTTTTTAAAATTGATATCCTTTCAGGTCAAACCCAATTTTCTAAATTCATTGACTTCAATAACCTTATTCTAACTAAGCTAATTGTATATTGTTCTTGAAATATATGTTTTTTATGGTTGGAAATTGTAATAGATATATTTCGTTTTTTTGTAATTGCAACAAGAAAAGAAAAAAATGTTTCCATTCTTACTTTTACTGAAATCATGGAAAATTCCTTCAAAGTTCTAGTGCCTAATTCATTACTGATCTTATCTGCCGTTTTATGAGGATCTTAAGAAAATCTTCTCTGTGCATTCCCAGAAAAGGGATATAAGAAGGAAAATCCGCTGCATAAGTTAAGAATTTCTTAAGTTAAGATGAAAATCCTTCTTAACTGCACTTAGGAAGTTCTCCCAACACTTAAGAAAAAGGGGTTGGCAAAAGGAGGAGAACGGGCGGAAATTGGTCGGAGATCGTACTGACTTCAGAAGATTAGACGTTTACCTCCGGATCTGTCGGATAGATTAGAAGAAATGGTTAGAGTTTCTCTTAACTTCTTGCTTAAACTTAAGGAACACATAGGAAACCCACACAAACATGGGGAGCATATATAAACTCCACAGAGATAAGGCCGTGAGTGAGGATCAAACTCAGGACCCCACTGTTGAAACATGGATTGTCTAACCACTAAGCCAATGTGCAAGTAGGAACAATATGTGCATGATATAGACTAGAACAAAAAGCTGAGCATGAACTTCTCTCATAACAAACTTCTTTTATTTTATAATTTTTATTTATATCAATAATTATACAATGAAATATAATAGCCCTAAATCGTTGCTAGATTCACAGTTTAAATAATTTGCTATGGGAAATCATTGATGTATAATATAATAATAGAAATAATAATAATAGTTGGACTTTAATCTGTTTTTCATTGTTTGCCTTCTGCCTTTTTTTTTAGCACTTAAGTGTTTTTTGCTTTTTTCTGTGGATATTGTCTATTTGTTTGGATTAATTTTATTTGGAACAGCTGCTTGTCTGTATTGTAGCTCCAAACAAATTTCAACATTCAATATAAGCATATTCCACAAAATGGGTCAGGAATCAAACTCATGACCCCACTGATGAAAAGTGGATTGTCTAAACACTAAGACAACTGCTGATTGAGCAGTATATACATTATATAGACTTGAATGTCAAGCATCATGTTTGAAAGTCCTATTAGGTAAAAATAAATGTGAGTACATAAACCATAAACCAAGCTTATAGTACTCCAAAAAAAATATACTACACAACACAGGTACTACTGCCAACATGTTTAAGGATAAACAATACAGAATTACACACACATTCTGTTGTTGTGCAACATTAAAAATGTGTCATGTGTAATTTTGAATTGTAAATAACTGTGGATGTGAATTTAACGACTAATAATTTGCAATAATAAATATACATGCACAATACAATACTCTATAGACAAAGGAAACACTAAAACATATACCAGTGTACTCTTCTATAAGTGACACATTGGAGTAAACCCACAGAAACATGGAGATATACATGCATGACTCTGGGATTGAACTCATGACCCTACAGTTAGCAGCTGGTTTGTCTAACCACTAACTTATACTTCATATTGTAACAAACATACAACACAACACAGGCACTAGTGGCAACCTAAAGTGTTAATGAGCATAACTAAATGAACAATTGACACCTTAATAACAGACATGAAGGATCATGTTTTGTTTTATAAAAAGTTAAATAGGAAAGCCTATGCAAATGCATCTCAGAATAATTCGCAATCAGAAATAAATACAAGCATATTTCAAAGTATAAAACTAAACAACAGATTTCCGTAACCAGCATTGCATAGACCCAGCATCAGATCTTGTCATCTGATAACACAATGGGCCATACACCTGCCTATACTTGTCTCATTACAATCTAAAAGACTGCTTCTAGCACACTTGAAGTTGGTTAGGACTAAATAGTGGAGTTCTCTGGTGTGGATTTGTATAGTGGACTTTTATGTGTATTGACAGTTATCTTTTCTCTTGCTCTTTTATAGACACTTTCAAAGTTTGTGTTTGTAAGATATTTTATGTTCCACAATAATGGTGCATCTTGTTTTTCATATGTAATGTGCATTTTAAAGTGTGTGTTGTTTGTATTATAAATTTTAACTCCATATTTTTTTTTGGGAGGGGGTGTGTGATGCTTTTCAATCTAATATCTATTAAGATGATTCTTATGTGTTTTTGCACTTCCCTATTTTCCATGTTTATCCAACAGATATCCAGCCCTCCTGAAAACGTAGAGGCAGGCCACTTCAGGTTCCACACTAATTTTCAAGGTAAAAAAAAATTCTAATATGGTTTATATCACACCATTAAAATTCTCTAACATCCTAAAAATACAATAGTTTTTTGTTGATGAAAGTAAAGGCCTGTTTCATTTTTCAAAACATATAGAAATGCATGCAGCAGACCGTTTGGACTTTAAGAAGTGTTTATAGCCATTGCATTTACAAAAACAATGATGAAGCTTGATTGTTAGAGTTTAGGTTAAAATAGACCAGACTAAACGCTTTCATTGAGGTACTACCAGGCCTTAGCTGTGACATGTCTGCCTCACCTGAAAAATATTCAGTAATCAAACTTAGTCTGTGTTAATCATATATCTGACTCGCTATGTGAATATTCTTTTCTGCCAGAGGTAAAGTACGTAAAGTAAGTGTTGTCTGTTTATTGTTTTTAAGGCACTGATTTCTAAGTGCTTTCTAATGGATATGCCTTACATTCTCTTTCATTTTGAGGATAAGTGAGAAACAGACACAATTTTAGTAAATAGCTGAATGTTTGTAATTAATTCCAACAGACCTTATGACCCAGCTGTCAGCTGGAGCACAAAGGAGTGCGGCAAGAATAATGTCATGAAGGAAGATCAAGACATGAAGGAGTTGCCTTTGTAAGCATGTAAGTATCTATAGTTAACAATATTATTCATTTTAGGTTATTGGGGGACATGTGTTACAGTTAAGGCATCATAAATAGTAGAATTTAGAGCTTGAAAGTACAGGTGTGTACAAAGTACACATAGTCAAGTATTTTTTTTTTTCAAAATGGTCTAAGGTTGATCTCTTTTTTCATCATCATCATCATCATCATTTATTTAGATAGCGCCACTGATTCCACAGCGCTGTACAGAGAACTCATCCACATCAGTCCCTGCCCCATTGGACCTTACAGTCTAAATTCCCTAACATACACAGACAGACAGAGAGACTAAGGTCAATTTTGATAGCAGCCAATTAAGCTACTAGTATGTTTTTGGAGTGTGGGAGGAAACTGGAGCACACGGAGAAAACCCACGAAAACACGGGGAGAACATACAAACTCCACAGAGATAAGGCCATGGTCGGGATTGAACTCATGACCCCAGCCACTTAGCCACCGTGTTGCCCAATATTTTGTAATATTTTAAACAGGTAAAGAAGGCAGCCATAATGGGTTCCAGCATGATCTGCCTTGCAACACCTCTAACCAATGGGATAAAACCAACATGCATGTGTTTGTATTTTTTTTTGTTTGCAAAGGAGTTTTTAGTTACAGTTTGTTTTTATTTTGTATTTCATTTGATTACTGCAATTGTGTTTATAAATAAATATTATTTTTTTTGTTTTTGCAATACTCATTCTCCTGTAACTCTCTGCTGCTTTGGACACTGTTGAACACCCTTTTCTCCTACACTTCCTTCACTCCATTGTCCATCTAGACACAGTTCTCTCCTGGGTCACTTCCTACCTTTCTAAGCGCTCCTGTAGTGTACCCACCTCTGGCACATTCTCCCTTTTACTCTCGCTCTTTATTGAGGTCTCACAAGGCTCTTTTTTTTTTTTGTTTATAAATGTTGTACTTTAATATTGTACATCTCATGTCTTGGGGTACTAATTTGGTCATTTGGACTCCAATATCACCTCTATGCTGAGGACACGAAAATGTACATCTTTCTGTACTATCTGTTGTATACCACTGTCTTTCTTCATTCTGCCATGGATGTCACAATGATACCTAAAGCTCAACAGGTTCTATACCGAGCTTATTATTATTATTGTGTATTGTGCCAGATCTCCAACTGGCCTCCAATCTCACTCAATCTCAATAACACCACTATACCCTCTGTTTTGCTTATAAATTAAATCCTCAGTATGTTTGATGAGGATAGCAGGAATCCATTAATACAGCCTAAAATAAAAAAAACTATTTGTACAGACAAAAGTCCCTCAAAGTTTAAATATTATACCCCCTAGAGCCTAAACAACTGTCCAAAAGAATATTCCAAACAGTGTAACAAATTCAGAGCAGCCAATTTCTCTAATAATCTGCAATTTGCTTTGCCTCCAACAGCATAGTGTCCCCCTGCCATAATGGCAAGCAAGCCCTGATACAGAAGTGCTAACCACTAAGGCAACATGCTGATATTAACTCCCAACGCTCAAATTGGTTCAAACCTCATTTGTCAATATTACAAGGCCTTACCCAAATACCTCCTGTATGCCCACAGGGAGAAGCCTGTGGAGGAGGCGCACAGGAAGGAGCCTGAGGAAGAGGAGGTGTAGGATTCGCACAGGGAAGAGCCCGCGGAGAAGGAGGAGGCACACAGGGAGGAGCCTGAGGAGGAGGTGGTGGAGGAGGCACCCAGGGAGGAATGTAAGTAAGTATTTTTAACAAACAAACTGATATTTTGTTGTTGTGGGTAGGCCCAGTGTAGTCATCATAAAGTATTGTTTTCCCATATGACATTTGCCCGATAGCTAGTTATCCATTCCACAGGTTTGGACCATGATGACCCCAATATTTTTTTTTAATGAAAACATAATCCCCCCTCCCCCGGCAACCAGCCAAATGTGTGTGTGTGTGTGTGTGTGTGTGTGTATATCTATCGTTTAGGCAGTGGAGGGCATGTCATTTATATATGTATGTTTTGAATGAAGATCTATTTAAAGTTTTAACAATTTTTTTTTCCATAACAAATATAAAACGCTAATGCCCCGTCACTATATATATATATATATATATATATATATATATATATATATATATATACACGACAACATAAACTATTAATCCTCTGACTACTGATGTGTTTAGCATCCCATTAAATTTTTTAAATTAAATTTAAATTTTAAATTATGTCACACTTTACACCTCCGCTGATTACGTCAAACTAAACCCCAAGAAGTAATTTATGTATGATAAATAACGTAAGCATGCTAATTTGTTTTAGTTCCTTGTTTTTAAAAGCTCAAGAACACACCAGAACAGGAGAGATGAACCCAGCATCGGTGGGTTCGCTCATCCACAAAGTTAGAAAATATAATAAAAAAAATTAAAAATACAAAAAACTAAAATAATTAAAAAAAAACAATTTCCGATTTAGAAAAATTATATGGTTCAGTTTAATTTTTATTTTTTTAAAATAATTTGTTTATGTTGTTGCCTATTTTACAGCTGTATTTAAAAAAATGTGTGTATGCCTTTTATGATGCAATTATCACACATGTATTCATGTCACTTTTGCAAAAAATATTTTGTACATTTATGACATACATTAAGCTTTATTTTTCATGGCTCACAGCATGGTTTGCCAAAGGTTCAAAGTTCCTGTTTGGTTAACTTTTTTTTTTATTATTCAGGCCCACAAAGTTGAGACAGAGATGGGCATGGGTGGAAATTGAACTAATGACCGAACTACTGTAAGGCAGAAGTGCTAGCCATTAATCCTCCGTGCTGCTGAATTATGGTCTGTATAGTTTTTTTGTACAGCTGAGTACATAACATAACATGCAAGCCGTAGATGAAGAGAAAACAAGGTTTCAAGACAAAATAAAAATAGTTACATTTACCTGAAAGGAGCCTGTCCCCTCCAAATCAACCCAACCCCCTCCAAGTCTAAGCCATTCATAGTAATAGATGTCAGCATGTACATAATAATGTAAATGTAACCTATGGGCCACAATCCTTTTTGAAAGTAAAACATTGTAATAAATTAAAAATGCCCCTTGCACTAACAAAGTTGCATTTGAGGGGGAGATACATCTAAAATCTGAGGACAGATTTACCATTGTGGTAGAACGTGTAGTAGATCACTTTTGAGTAAAAATCAAGCTCTCAAGTGTTGTGTGTTACATGAAAACAAACCATTACTTTTCTTATTAGCTAAATACTTATCACAACTTACGCAGAAGATAAGATCAGTAATGAATCAGGCCCCTAATATCCAGTTTTTCTAAGTACTATATAGGGGTACCAAATATATTTTTATTCACTCAAGGTTTGAAGCACTCATAAGACGAAGGAGCAAATGCTCTTATTTTATTTTAGTTATAAAATGTTACTTTCCATTGATGACATATATTGTATCTGCATGATATCTGTGTATGCAAATGCTTAAATTGTATTTTATTTCTGTGACCACTTCTGAGGTGTGAAAAATGATACATGCATCGTTATTTCCACGTTTGGACCAAAGAAAACTACTAATATGAACAGTTTTATTTTTGTTGATTTACTTGCATGGTACAGAAATGCATTTTGAAAGCATCTTTTAAGGTGGATTTAAAACAAAGATGAGTTAAATATGCTAACCGACTACCCCATCAATATATATTTTGCTTTATCGTGGGATAGACCCAGATGTGGATAAAGAAAAACAGAACGGAGAACACCGTTGTCCACCAACAAAAGAAACAAATTCAACAACAAAACTACTCTTCTCAGAGCAAAGGTAAATTTATAACACTCAATTTCTCATCCGCAGCAACTGTAAGAGCACACTTACATCCTATACCACACTCACATATACTAACAAGTATATTTAGCTCATAGACACCCTCATTACACTCATCCAAACATAGAGATATACCATAAGACAACCACCTACACAGTCACACAGCTCGCAGACTTCAAACACCTGGAGCTATAGACATCCACCACACCACACATACCGAGAGCTTATAAGATCTAAGAGTTATCAAACATAAGAGCTATAACCTACTTCAGCTAAGAGCTACAAACACAACTGTTCTTCTCAGAGCAGAGTTGCCAGTTTAACACCACTTATTTTCTTACACATAGCAACGCAACACTATCACTCACTGACAATACATCACTCATGTACCATACCAATTATATATGCCCTAGGTACCCTTATTACACCTACAACACTACCCTAGCACGCAGCCACAAACACCTGAAGCTATTAATATTAACCACACCACATATAATGGGAGCTTATAACATTTAAAAGCTATTAACACAAAAGAGTTGTTATCATTTTCACCAGAACACCAACATTCAAAGCTATAATCGCTGACTATTATTCACCAGAGGTATTATCAGTTCAAGCTTTATACCAAGCACAAAAGAGCTTTAAAACACGCAAGACAGAGAAACCGGGTATATTGCAAACAACCACAGATCTAAAAAGGTGAGCCTCTCTCGCCCTTCTCCCACCCAGGAACAACAACCCACCCAATAGAACATGGCAGAGGTCAAGGTAATTTCTTACCAGGAACACCATATCTAAATATAAAAAAATACTAAACACTACCATACTCATCCACACTGCACCATGGAAAAACAACAACTAAACCCTAAAACCCCAGTACCGGAACCCCTGTACCCTCTGTTAGGTGTCATACCACCAAGGCATTTTCCACACTCACAAACGCAGCCGTCCGACCTTAGTTTTAAATGCTAGCTGGTATGCTGTGCAGAACTAATATGGCTCTCCCTCTGTTTAGACAACTCATGGGGAAATACCGCTTTCATTTTTGGAGCATGACGTGATACTCAATTAAATTGCCCCTGTGCACAGAGTAACCATTAAATCAAATAGTTTTTCATACACTATTCAAATTCATTAAAGTCTAACAAGGTTCCAAGAGTAAGCTGACAATCCTAAGTTGAAGAAAAATAATACTATATTATGTAAACTAAAATATCCAAATATTTTCTTACAAATTTGCACTAGAATGATCAACGCAACTATGCCGTATTCAGGGCCGCCATCAGGGGGGTACAGGGAGTACTGTTGTACTGGGCCCGGGCTCATTAGGGGGCCCGGCGGCACAGCCTTACAGGGGTCCCGCTGTCCTCCAGTCCCCGGCGTCTGCGCTGCTGCAATCAGCCTGCCAGGCAGCTGAATGTGATAAAGATAAAGGTCCTAAAGGGGAGGACAATTGATACATGCCATCATACAACTTTTTTCTGTAGACCCAGACTGCAAGGACGCTTGCTGATATTAACATCTATGTAAGTGGCTACTTTGTTTATTGTTAATAAAGTTGCATTGAAGTTATTCTCGCCTCATTTTGGGTACATCGTTGTGACCGGAGGGAGATTATTGGATCTGGACAGCCGCCGGCTTAATTCGGTGGGCGGAATAACAGTAAGTCCATGAGATCGGAGGGAGAATGTTGGATTCTTGCCAGTCCGATTTGGCGGGCGGGGTGACAACAAGTCTGTGAGTAGTATTTCCACCGATACCATCACAGACATCCACCGCAGCCAGCAAGGGTTTTTCACCATCTCAGTTCCGTGTGTGTGGAGAGACTTACCGCGATCTCAGTTTCTGGCGTTGCTATACTTATACCACCATCAGATTTGGATTTGCAGTGAATTTCAGGACGGCTGAGCCATTCATTTTAGTCTATGATCTACAACCATATTGACTATCATGCGTGATTCCCCTGTGGGGATAATTGCATACATGTTGTGGGTCTGTTTAAATTTATAATATATATACTGTATATTGAGGCCCTATGTATTTTTAATGCATATCCATATTATGGTCTTTATTATGCACTCAAGGATGATCATTCCCATTCATGGTTCTTTGTAAACTCTAATTAGACCAAATTTCATTACTCAATACTATTACTATTAGTATTTTATTTTTATTTTAATTTTAGTATGTTAGAAGTTTTTTTGTTTTTTTTTTGTAGTTTGCACATTTCTAGAATTGAGCACTTTGGGTTTGTTGTTAAGATCGCAGGGGAATAATTGCTCCACCCCTGCAGGGGACTTCCTCAAGGCTCTTTCATTGTCCCTCTTTACCGAACTGCAACCTGGAGACGCAAAAACAGGCCCAATAAAAATATAGAACGGGATCTACAGAAAAAAAAATTGAAGGTGCGTTTTTGCAATTTCACATAGAGACAGATTAGAGGCTTGATGCACAAAGTAAGTAAAGCGTAGTAAAGTGACACTTTGTTAGACCGCTAATAAGTGATAAATGCAAGAACATTATTACCTGACAGATAAATTACCACTTGTAATCTTGCTGGTGTAATTAAATTAATCTAAATTATACATAAGATAAATGCATACAGTGCCTGGTTGTGTACAAGACATGTACTGTTATGTTAGGGTGAATTAGTGTTTGATTTAGCATATGGAAGGTGTGAGGCATTGAGATTTGCATCTTGCATTTAATGACATTATAGAAAATGGGTCAGAAGCACATAATTCATTTGAGCAGGAAAAAAGGACAAAACAAAATAGAGAAATGTTCTAATTAACAGTTGGTCACATCTGCCAAAACATCTGCCATAACAAAAATATGCTTTAGGAAGTTTAGGTCAAGGCCGGACACCCACCACCTCCAAGCAAAAGGTAAAAATCTGAATTTATGATGGAGAAAAAAGTTTTCCCATTAAATCCATATGCATTATTTGATCAGCCAAACTATATCACATTTTTGTATCCAAGTGACGGCGGCAGGTCCTTTTCAGGGAGGGGAGGGGGGTAGTGTTCATGGGGGGATGGGGCCCTGTCTGTTTAATTTGTACTTGGCTCCATGATTTCTGATGGCAGCTCTGGCCATATTGTCATATTATTTATGTTTTAATGTTTTAATGTTCCTTTTTGCTCTCTTCCTCATGAACTATGCACTCTCCATGGGCATTGCAAAGTAAAATTACAGTAATCTCCAACTGCTCCTATTGTCCACTATCTGCAAATTTGGCCACTTCTGCACCATGCTATGAGGAAGCAAGGTATGCCGTGTAAGCTAGAATCCAAGGGTGAAATAAATTGCAAGTTCAGATGAATTTGTGGTTCCAAATGCACTATGATTGATTTTATTAGTGCCACAGTGCTCCTCAGTGCTGTACAGCAGGGTAATCAACATATACATAAAGCAGGGACATGCAAGGTAGACAAAATAAATGCAGATATGAAAACAAAAGGTAAAAAGGGTGACTAGAAAGCTCACAATTTAGTTTGAAACAGCAGACATGAGACAACAAGAGAAGAGTGAGTGTGGCTCAGAATGGAGATTGGGACAGAAGAGAGGTTCCACCAGTGTAAGTAGTATAGATGGGAATAGAATAGGCTCCAGTAAAGAGGGGAGTTTTCAGAGAGCAAATAAAGATTTGAAGGCATGGGACAAGTTTTGCAGGTGGCAGCAAAACACATTTATCAGAAAGCGTAATCCATGACACCAGCTTCCCACATAAACCAATATAGCTGCATCTGATCATCACTTATGGTAGCCCCTTTTTTCCATAGAGAGCAATGTGCACACTGGTACTTAGTTGCCCCAGGTCCTGTATGCAAAAATATAGTTTTATATTCAGGGCTGGTGCATACAAACAGAACAGTAGAGACTAGATCCCTTCACAGAGACAAGGAAAATACTTGGTTAACAAACAAACAAACGAAAAACAGTAATATAAATGGCAAATAAAATCAGAAAATATGTTTTAAATGGACCAATACATCTAGGTCCCAGTTTGGCAGAAGGTTGTCTCAGCCTTATGTTTCTAGTACCAATAATTTTGTATATCAGTGACAAAACACCCCAGGTATTGTTCAAGGGTTTGATTGATGTGTTTTGTCTGTCACTTTGAGGATGATAAGCAGACAAGAATGACAGATCAATACACAATTTGATACAAAACACATTACTAAATTCAGACACAATCTGTGAACCTCTGTTAGACCCTATGTTAACAGGAATACTATGAAGTCTCACCACATTTTTGATGAACACAAAGGTTCGTACTTTAGCCTATTGTAAACTCCTGAAAAGTATTAATTGTAATGAAACCGTTCAAAATAACCCATATGGTATTATTTTCCTTAGAGGGACATAGGTCTACTGTAAAGTCCATGGACAGATACATCCAAGTTCTCATAGGCATAAACTGTCTTGCTGGTCTTCTTCTAGGAACCTTATTGCTGCCACATATATAACATTCAGCCACATAGTCACTTGTGTCTTTCTTAATCTACAGCCACCACACTTCTTATTGATGTCAGGATGGCCTGAAATCTTATTGTCAGAAACCCTTAGTTCAGAAAACCTGTCTAAAGTTCTTTGGTAAAAATAATTGGTTATTAGTGGTTTCTACTGGAGTTCGCTCCTGGGTGGTAAGCAAACCAATAGACAGATCTTGAGTTAGAGCAGGTACAATACAAGACCTATAAATGATAGATACCCTTTGTTTGTATATTCCTGTAAAAAAACCTACGGGATAGAGTGTAAGCTTTGGTATACCTAGACCCTGGTCTAAAAGAGATGTTGAAATGAAACCGAGTAAAGATAAAAGCTCAGTGAACCTGTTGGGGATTCATTCATTTAGCCTGCTCAATATATTGTAGATTTTTCTGATCAGTGTACACCATGATAGGATGGATCGCCCCTTCCAGCCATTGCCTCCATTCCACAAATGGCAATTTAATGGGCAAAAATTCTTGTTGCCTACATCATATTTCATCTCTGCAGATGTAAATTTTCTGGAACAGTATGCACAGGATGTAATTTACCATTGATTTTGCTATTCTGAGGCAACAGAGCCCCAGCCCTGAGACATCTACTTCAAACACAAATGGTATCAGGACGTTGCATGGTAGATGCTGAGATAAAATTATGCTTTAGCGGCTTTAAAGCTGTCAAACCTTTGGATGACCATACAGGTCGATTAACTTATTTTTAGTCATGGCAGTAATGGGGGCCTCAATAGAGGAGATTGATTTAATAAAATATTTGTAATAATTAGAGAAATCTAGAAATCTCTGTATAGTCTTGAGATTACAGGGCAGTGGACAATCAATAACAGCTTGAATCTTAACTGCATCCATACAGAACCCACTGTGGGAAATGAAAAATCCAGAAAAGCAACTTTAGCGACTTCAAATTCACATTTCTCAGGTTTAAGAACTGAATGTACACCTGTTTGCATAGAATAAATTGTGCATTGTTGCTCTGTGCATGGCCACAAAAAACACGTGCCGACTTCTTGTGCTTAAAGAGGCTCGACAAGGGGCTGGTGCAAATGATTATGATGATGACAACCGTCAGCCTTAGCTAACTACTCCTGATTGGCTAATTGCAGTTGCACCTCTGAAGCTGCTGAATGCTGTGTTCATTGATCATACATATACTGTGAGATTTTTTTGTGTGTTTAAAAAATATTCTGACTTTCTTGCTTGTGTGTGAAGGAAGGTCATATCTGCTGTATTATATGAAACCTAATTGCAAATATGTGTGTATTACAAAAACAAATGTTTGCAAAGCTTTATTATGCATATTACCTGGTTCTGTGCATCTGGGTGTACCTGCTGTAAACCTAGAGCATGTGCTACAGATGCAGGTCTGAACACATTTTGAGATATACCTTACTCAGCATATCGGCTGAAATATGTTATTTTATGCGCACATGGCTTGTAAGTTTCCAACTATACATCAGGATCACAATGTTTAATAAGAACAGACAATATATGTACATGTATAGATATATATGAAACATTAGACGAAGCATATTATTTTTATACTACAATGTGATAGAAGCATAATATATATTTTTTAGCAGGTTACAATTATAAGCATAATTTTACTATAATTGTATATATTATTATTATTATTATTATTATTATTGTTATTATGAAATAAATCTCCCCTGTCACATTTTTATATGTATATAGGAGTGTTATGAAGGGCTTTGTAGGTGAGTAAAAACTAAATTGAATTGTATTCTGGTAAATGGATTTGCAGTGTTGTGCCATGAAAGTGTAGAGTGAGAGAGAAGGACCAGTCTTGCTACGACAATTAGGATGGAAGATGGACAAAGTTGGGTGAGGAGAATTCCAGATAGGAGGTTGTAGTAATCAAGGCAAAAGATAATGGATAAGATATTTGTTTGCATTTTGGGTAAGAAAAAGGCATATTCTATTTAATTTGAGGTCAAAAGTGACAGCACCATTAGTAAAATTTCATGTGAGGAATAAGCAAGGTGATACCAAGGCTTGAAGACTGAGAAAATTGTAGTGTTGTCAGTGATGAAGGTGATTTGTGAGTAGATTGTGACTCTGGGAGGATGGAAGATGGTAAGTTCTGGTTTGAGCATCTTGAGCTTTAGGTGGTTTGGGACATCCATGTGAGAACAGCAGATAGGTAGTTGGTCATGTGCAGGGCTGGATTAACCCAATGGGCTTTCTGGGCTACAGCCCAGGGGCCTTGGGCAGCTGGGGGGCCCTAACAAGGTTTTTTATGATTTCTGTCACTTTTTTTTCTTCTTTTAATTATACCGGCTTCTTCATCGGGTCGGGGGTGGCCCTGCCCCCGACTGTCATTCTATGCAACTATTTCCATTAGCTACCCTGCTGTCACTAGTGCGGGTGTGGTGCGCTTCTTAGTGAGGAGGACTTGTGAGAGTGAGACCATGACATCTCTATGTCATAGTCTCACGAGATCTCCTCACCAAGCAGCGCACTGCGCACTGTGCCAGCACTAGTGACAGCAGGGCAAGAAGAATAAAGGTGTCGCCTGCAGCGAAGAGGGGAGAGAAAGGGACCAGAAGACGTAATTCATAGGTAGGTGCTCGGGAACGAACGGACGGACGGGGGGGGGGGGGTTTCTGGTACATGTACATGTTAATCAACACAAACTTCACATTATCAATTGATATTACTCATAAATGTATTACAGGTTTTTCATTGACTTCCCATTATAAGTTTAGCCAGTTTTATAGATGGTATTAAATTTATTTTCAAATGATTTGCTCTGGTAAAAATATAGCTAGCTTGTCTTGGAAGAATAGGTAAAAGGATGGTGTCAAGATTAAGTAACTTTAATTTTTTGTATAAATACATATTATTCTTCCACGACCCTGATGATATTCAGATACAAAATTTAATTTTATAGTAGGTTCTCTAATATCTGGAATATGGACAGACTGGCTATTTTATTGGATGCTGCCCACCAATTTTTTCCACCACTAACTTGATAGCCTTAAGAAAATTGCGACTGTATCCTTTCTCTAAAAAAACAAACGGCTCATCTATTCTAATTGTCTGAATTAGTACATGTAAGCATTAACAGATTTGAAGTGCATATAAATAAATACTTTATGGTTGTCTATATTAAATCCAATATTAAGATCTAGGAATATTTTCTTTCTGTATAGCTGATGAATTGCCTTTCCATAATTCAAAACATCATTGTTGTATCTACACCATAGGTACATCTAATTAGAGAAGGGATTGATGTCCTAAATTAATTTTTCAAATCTACCAATAAAAGATAGATCCATATTTAAAATACCCCTTCTCTAAAATAAATTGAGAACATAGAATAATAAACAGTATTTGATTATCTAGCACATAGGTGTTGGTAAGGAACCATAGTACAGTTTGTATACACCAGGGGCCTACAATATCTTAATCCGGCCCTGGTCACGTGATATAGTAAAGAAGGGAAGAGGTCAGGGAAGGAGAGGTAGATTTAGATGCTGTCAGCATACAGATTGTGTTGGAGGCCAAATTAACAAATTAGTCAATCAAGAGAAGAGGCATACAGAAATAACAACAGAGAGCCAAGAACAGTTTATTGTGGGCCCCCAAAAGTTGTGGTTTTGGGAGGCAGGGTGTGTCAGTAGTAGAAACACTGAAGTGTAACGGAGCAAATGGTTGGCACCCCAAAAGTAGTATAAGGAAGGATTCTACACTCCCAGTGGTATGGTAGAGAGGCGAAGGTTCTCTCAGTAGTATTGTAATAAAACAAGGAACACAGGGCTAAAACTGCATAAACTCGTCTGTTTATTCTCTTTGCTTGTGGCATAAGACTTTACCACAGCAGCAGATCAATAGCGGTAGTGTAGAGAAGTAATAGCACAATACCATCAACATACAATGTGTCACTCACCGGACCGTGAGTGCTTCTTCCCGGACATTTAGGAACCGTGGCCGTCCTCCAACCTGAGGGTCTGCGCATGCGCAGCCCTTTCCTACCCTTCAGTGTATGTCCCTTTAACTTAATTGGTAGATCAGGCAACACTCCCTATATTAAGCACCTGTGGTCAACACCACGTTGCCTGATCTTGGAGTCTCATTCCCCATGAGTCTCTGAAGGTGTTTCCTCGTTTATTCAGCGCTGCTGATTCCTGTGGTTTCCAAACCACTTCTACCTCTGTGGTTTCCAAACCACTTCTACTACTGTGGTTCCCATACCACTTCTACCATCAAGTGTATCATCGTGACTGTTAGCTGATTCCTATCCGCTGCCTCCATGCACTACAGTCTTCTAAGCCACTTCAACTCTATCTCATATCATTGTGACTGTTTGCTGATTCCTATCCGCTGCCTCCGTGCACTTCAGCCACTCTCCACATCCACTCACCTGTTCATCATCAAGACTGTGAGCTGATTCCTATCCGCTGCCTCCGTGCACTTCAGCCACTCTCCATATCCACTCACCTGGTCATCATCAAGACTGTGAGCTGATCCCTATCCGCTGCCTCTGTGCACTACAGTCTCCAGCGTACAACTCGTCTGTGTTTCATCATCGTGACTGTTAGCTGATTCCTATCCGCTGCCTCCGTGCACTACAGTCACCAGCTTGCAACTCGTCTGTGTTTCATCATCGTGACTGTTAGCTGATTCCTATCCGCTGCCTCTGTGCACTGCAGTCTTCATCTCATCACTCCCGTGTTTCCTCGAGACTGCTGCTATTATTGCCATCCGCGACTCTCCGTGATCAACAGCTCCTGGTCTACTCTGCTCACCCGTGTTCCATCGCTATTTACACCTGCTGGTTGCTACTGGTTACCGCCGTGTGTCTGCAGAGTCCTGCTGCTGCTGCCAGCGCTAATCGTCCATCTACTGCTGATCCGCTCTCCACGCCTTCCTGTGTTCCGCTGGTCTCTACCCGCCTGTCAGCATTGGATTCGTGTCTCATCCGCTATCCTGCTGCTAGACCATCACCATTCTCCTGGGTCCTCCAAGAGTCCAGTTCCGTGTTCTACCGATTCCTGTGGATTTGTGTCCCTGTTGGTTTACTTACCTGTGCGCTGCACCTACTGGACCTCTGCTTCATCCATCCAGGGACTTCTCATCCTGCCGGCCTCCTGCCGCTCAGGTATCGCTGCACTCCTGTCTGACTGCCTGCTTCTGAACCACGGTATGCATACTTCTCATTGACTGTGCTGGTGTATTGCATATCTTGCTGGACTGTGTTGGTTCTCCTCTGGAGTCTACTATCCGCTGAGTCTATTGCCATCATTGACTGTACTATCTTGTGCCGGATTACTTCAAGAGACTTTCCATATTTGCAGTGCTGTTCAGTCATTCATATATATATATCTATATTGTGCATATTACTGTGGATCGTGTTAAGGTGCCGTGTTTACCCTGTGTTGCAGTCTCTCCCCGTGCACCTCCTCACATATATATTCAGTGGTACAACTTGCTAGTAGCAGACCACTGATCCCTGTTTCCAGTATCACCTGTTCCAGTATCCTCTCACATAGCAGTGGTACAACTTGCTATCGCAGACCACTGACTCCCCGGATACCTCCACTTGGATTCCTGTCACGGGCACTAGGAGTCTTTACCCAGGGATCACCAGGTGATAGGCTTACCAGAGCAGTATAGGTGGTAATATGGTACTCTGGTAGCAGGGTGATCATGGAACAGGAAATAGCAGATGATGAGATGCTCAGGAAAGTCTATGACTAGCAGCACTGGCAATATGGAAGTAGTAATACACGAGGAACTGTATGGACAAAGGACACGTGAAGGTAGTCAGTGGTCTGCGGTAGCAAGTTGTACCACTGCTATAGTGAGGAGGAATGTCCAACAGAAACGAGGAGGTGACGAGAGTCAGCGGTCTGCGGATAGCAAGTTGTACCGCTGTCTGAGTGAAGGAATGGAATCCAAGTGGAGGTATCCGGGGAGTCAGTGGTCTGCGTTAGCAAGTTGTACCACTGCTATGTGAGAGGATACTGGAACGGGTGAAACTGTAAACAGGGGTCAGTGGTCTGCCACTAGCAAGTTGTACCACTGAATATATATGTGAGGAGGTGCACGGGGAGAGACTGCAACACAATATATACACGGGCACCTTGACTTTGATCCGCAGTAATATGCACAATATAAATGTATAAATGACTGAACAACACTGCCAATATAGAAAGTCTCTTGAAGTAATCCAGCATGAGATAACACAGTCAATGATGGCAATAGAGTCAGCAGATAGTACACTCCAGAGGAGAACCAACACAGTCAATGATGGCAATAGACTCAGCGGATAGTACACTCCAGAGGAGAACCAACACAGTCCAGCAAGGTATGCAATACACAGCACAGTCAATGGGAAGTATGCATACCGTGGTTCAGGAGAAGGCAGTCAGACAGGAGTGCAGAGATACCTGAAGGGCAGGAGGCCGGCAGGATCCAAAGTCCCTGGATGGGTGAAGCGGTGGTCTAGCAGGTGCAGCGCACAAGTAGGTAGACCAGCAGGGAACACAGGAAGGCGTGGAGAGCGGATCAGTAGTAGATGGATGAGTAGCGCTGAGAAGTAACAGCAGCGGGTCTCTGCGGGAACACGGAGGTAGCCAATAGCAACCAGTAGGTGCAGTAACAATGGGACACCGGAGCAGAGTTGAACTGGAACAGTTGATCACGGAGAGTAGCGGGTAGCAATAGTGGCAGCAGACTCAAGGAAACACGGGAGAGTTGACAAGGGCTGAAGACTGAAGCGCACAGGGGCAGCGGATAGGAATCAGCCAAACAGTCACGATGAAACACAGACGGGTTGCAGGTTGAAGACTGTAGTGCACGGAGGCAGCGGATAGGAATCAGCTAGCAGTCACGATGATGAAACACAGACGAGTTGCAGGTTGAAGACTGTAGTGCACGGAGGCAGCGGATAGGAATCAGCCAAACAGTCACGATGATGAAACACAGACGAGTTGCAGGTTGAAGCCTGTAGTGCACGGAGGCAGCGGATAGGAATCAGCTGGCAGTCACAATCATGAACAGGTGAGTGGATGTGAATGAAAGACTGTAGTGCACGGAGGCAGCGGATAGGCATCAGCTAACAGTCCCAATGATACATGGTAGAGTTGAAGTGATTAGAAGACTGTAGTGCACGGAGGCAGCGGATAGGAATCAGCTCACAGTCACGATGATACAGTAGATGGTAGAAGTGGTATGGGAACCACAGTAGTAGAAGTGGTTTGGAAACCACAGAGGTAGAAGTGGTTTGGAAACCACAGGGATCAGCTGGGCTGAATAAACGAGGAAACACAGGAACACCTTCAGAGACTCATGGAGAATGAGACTCCAAGATCAGGCAACGTGGTGTTGACCACAGGTGCTTAATATAGGGAGGTTGCTGATCTGCCAATTTAGTTAAAGGAACATACACTGGAGGTATGGAAAGGGCTGCGCATGCGCAGTCCCTCAGGATGGAGGACGGCCACGGTTCCTAAATGTCCGGGAAGAAGCACTCACAGTCCGGTGAGTGACAGTACCCCCCCTTTTAAAGGTGGGCACAGAACGCCTGGAACCGGGCTTGTCCGGATTTTTGGAATAAAACTTCTTCAGAAGGGCAGGAGCATTAAGATCTTCAGCTTTGATCCATGAACGCTCTTCAGGACCAAAGCCCTTCCAATGAACGAGGAAACGGAGGACTCCTCGCGAAATTTTTGCATCCAATACCTCAGTAATCTCGAAATCCTCCTCCTGATGAACTTGAACTGGCTGCGGTGCTGAGGGAGGAGTCGAGAAACGGTTGATGATGAGAGGTTTGAGCAAGGACACATGGAAGGCATTGGAGATCCGAAGATTCTTAGGAAGAAGAAGTTTAACACATACTGGATTGATAACTTGAATGATCCTATATGGACCAATAAAACGAGGGGCGAATTTCATAGATGGAACCTTCAAACGAATATTTTTGGTAGATAACCAGACACGATCTCCAATTTTTAGTGGTGGAATAGCCCGCCTCTTCTTATCTGCGAAAGACTTATATTTGTTAGATGTCTTCTTTAAACAGGTTTTGACCTGAGACCAGATATTTTTGAAGGTCTGACAAGCAGTCTCCACAGCAGGAACTTGGGTGGGCGGGAGGGCAGGAAATTCCGGAAAAGACGGATGGTGACCGTAGACCACAAAGAATGGAGTTTTGGATGATGACTCATGGTACATGTTGTTATGGGCGAATTCAGCCCAAGGGAGCAATTCTACCCAGTTGTCTTGGTTGGCTGAAGAGAACATCCTAATAAAAGTCTCAAGATCTTGATTGACTCGTTCCGTTTGTCCGTTAGATTGCGGATGGTAAGACGATGAGGGTGCTAATCGTATGCCCAAGGTTTTACAAAGGGCCCGCCAGAATCTGGAAACGAATTGTACTCCTCTATCCGACACAATCTCAGACGGACATCCATGGATGCGGAAAATTTCTTTAATGAAATGTTCAGCCAGAGTAGACGAGGAAGGTAAACCGGACAGAGGGACGAAATGGGCCATCTTCGAAAATCTGTCTACCACTACCCAAATAGTATTGTGATTCTTACTTGGTGGCAAATCAGTAACGAAATCCATACTAATATGGGTCCAAGGTTTGGACGGAATGGGTAGTGGTCGCAGCAACCCTGCTGGAGTTCTGCGGGAAGATTTAAACTGAGAACATATATCACAGGAAGCAATAAACTCTTTGACGTCTCTCCTCATTGAAGGCCACCAGTAACTACGAGAGAGAATCTCAAAGGTCTTGTGTTCACCGGCGTGTCCAGAAAAACGAGAGGCATGGAACCACGAAAGGATTTTCCTCCTCAGAGTAGGAGGCACAAGGGTCTTCCCAAATGGTAGCATTTTGGTGGATGAAGCAGCCAGAGAAATACATTTGGGGTCTAGAATAGCATGGTTGGGAACCTCTTCTACATCAGAGGACGTCACAAAAGCTCGAGATAGAGCGTCAGCTTTCTTGTTCTTAGCGGCTGGTTTAAAGGTTATAATTAATTCAAAACGGGAAAAGAAAAGAGACCATCTTGCTTGACGAGGGTTCAAGCATTGAGCAGATTGCAAATATGACAAGTTCTTATGATCCGTGAAGATCGTCACCGGATGGCGAGCTCCTTCCAACAAGTATCTCCATTCCTCTAATGCAGCTTTGATGGCCAGCAACTCCTTGTCCCCGATAGTATAATTTTTCTCTGCGGGCAGAAGACCCCGAGAGTAGAAGGCACAAGGGTGTAATTTTTGTTGCTCCGAGCGTTGGGAGAGAATAGCTCCTAAGCCCACATTAGAGGCATCTACTTCTAGGAAGAAGGGGAGTGTCACATCAGGCTGTCGCAGAATGGGAGCAGACGAGAAGGACTCTTTGAGGATTTGAAAGGCTTGGAGAGCCTCAGATGACCATTGCTTAGTATTAGCCCCTTTCCGAGTTAGGGCCACAATGGGAGATGCAATGGATGAAAAGTCTTGAATGAAGCGTCTATAGTAATTGGCAAAACCTAAAAAACGCTGGATGGCACGAAGAGTAGTTGGCTGAGGCCAATGTAGTACAGCATTTACTTTGTCTGGATCCATATTCAGGCCAACTCCGGAAACTATATACCCCAAGAATGGAATCTGGGGTAACTCGAATGAACATTTCTCCAATTTACAGAACAACGAGTTCTTCCGTAGTCTGGAGAGGACCTCTGCCACATGTTGGTGATGAGAAGGCAGGTCCTGTGAGAAGATCAATATGTCGTCCAGGTAGACAACGACACATACATATAATAAGTCCCGAAAGATCTCATTGATGAAACCCTGGAAAACCGCGGGGGCATTACACAGCCCGAAGGGCATTACTAAATATTCGTAATGCCCATCTCTGGTGTTAAACGCGGTCTTCCATTCGTCACCGGAACGGATTCTAATTAAATTGTAGGCACCACGAAGATCCAACTTAGTAAATATCCGAGCTCCCTTGATGCGATCAAATAGCTCAGTGATCAGCGGAATGGGATACCGATTCTTGATAGTAATGGCGTTGAGTCCACGAAAATCTATACAAGGGCGTAATGATCCATCCTTCTTTTTGACGAAGAAGAACCCAGCTCCAGCGGGAGAGGTGGAAGGTCGAATGAACCCACGCTGGAGATTCTCCTGTATGTACTCAGATGTGGCTTGAGTTTCAGGTAACGAGAGAGGATAGACCCGACCCCTGGGAGGAGTCTTGCCAGGTAGAAGGTCGATCGGACAATCCCAAGAACGATGAGGAGGAAGACGTTCAGACTGAGCTTTATCAAACACATCGGCATATGAAGCATACTGAGGAGGGAGTCCCGGGGAGGAAGATGAGATGGAAGATTGCTGTACTTTAAGAGGAATAACTTGAGAGAGGCAACGATGGTGACATTCAGACCCCCAAGACGTAACTTGAGGGGTGCGCCAGTCAATCTGGGGAGAGTGACACTGAAGCCATGGAAGGCCTAAGACAATCGGACTTGTCGTAACTGGAAGAATTAAAAACGAAATTTCTTCATGGTGTAGTACACCAATCTGAAGGGTTACTGGAGACGTACTCTGGGTGATGAGACCATTGATGAGGCGTGATCCATCTATAGCCGTCACAGTAATGGGTGTTTTTAAAGTGATCACTGGTAGGGACCATTGATTCACTAGTGATTTAGAAATGAAATTTCCTGCTGCTCCGGAATCAATCAATGCCTGTGACTCAAAGGATTTGGTAGCAAAGGAAATCGTAACATCGAAAGCGCAGACTTTAGATTTCATAGACAATGGAGAGGACTCCAGGGACCCTAACTTCACCTCTCCAGAACTAGTTAGGGCCTGGCATTTCCCGATCTCTTAGGGCAAGAGCTGAGCATATGCGTGGAATCAGCACAATAGATACAGAGTCTATTCTTTACTCTTCGTTTCCTCTCCTCTGAAGATAATTTGGAACGTCCTATCTCCATGGGAATCGCAGAGGATGGAGCTGGACGAAATTGAGGGTTAGAACGAAGAGGTGCTTTGACAGCCGTTGTTTTCTCAGACTCTCTTTCACGAAATCTCATATCTACACGATGGCAAAGAGAGATCAAATCTTCTAGTGACGAAGGAAGTTCTTGGGTAGTCAGTGCATCCTTAATTTTATCGGAGAGCCCCTGCCAGAAGGCGGCAACTAATGCTTCAGAGTTCCACTGAAGTTCAGAGGCTAAGATCCTAAATTGAATGACATACTGTCCTACTGTATGGGGGCCTTGTCGCAAACGAAGAATGCTGGAAGCAGCGGAGGTCACACGACCTGGTTCATCGAACACACTTCGGAACGTGGAAATGAATTTGGCACTATCTTGTAGAATTGGATCGTTTCTCTCCCACACAGGGGAGGCCCAAGCCAGGGCTTGTCCAGAAAACAATGAGATAAGATAGGCCACTCTGGAACGATGGGTAGAAAAATTTTGAGGTTGAAGTTCAAAATGGACTGAACATTGGTTAAGGAAACCCCTACAAGTTTTAGGGTCCCCGTCATATTTTGACGGAGTAGGCAGGTGTAGCGTAGGAACTGAAGACACCTGGGATGGCACTGGGGAAATGGAGGAAAGCACAGGAGCTTCAATATTAGCTGTAACGGTCTGTCCAGATGTTCCTTGGGAGGTTAAAGATTGGTAACATTGAAGTAACAGCTGTTGGCGAGCATCCTGTTGCTCCACACGGCTGACCAGATGCTGCAGCATCTCTTTAGCGGTAGGTTCCGTATCTGGGTCTGTCATGGCCTGATCTTACTGTCACGGGCACTAGGAGTCTTTACCCAGGGATCACCAGGTGATAGGCTTACCAGAGCAGTATAGGTGGTAATATGGTACTCTGGTAGCAGGGTGATCACGGAACAGGAAATAGCAGATGATGAGATGCTCAGGAAAGTCTATGACTAGCAGCACTGGCAATATGGAAGTAGTAATACACGAGGAACTGTATGGACAAAGGACACGTGAAGGTAGTCAGTGGTCTGCAGTAGCAAGTTGTACCACTGCTATAGTGAGGAGGAATGTCCAACAGAAACGAGGAGGTGACGAGAGTCAGCGGTCTGCGGATAGCAAGTTGTACCGCTGTCTGAGTGAAGGAATGGAATCCAAGTGGAGGTATCCGGGGAGTCAGTGGTCTGCGTTAGCAAGTTGTACCACTGCTATGTGAGAGGATACTGGAACGGGTGAAACTGTAAACAGGGGTCAGTGGTCTGCCACTAGCAAGTTGTACCACTGAATATATATGTGAGGAGGTGCACGGGGAGAGACTGCAACACAATATATACACGGGCACCTTGACTTTGATCCGCAGTAATATGCACAATATAAATGTATAAATGACTGAACAACACTGCCAATATAGAAAGTCTCTTGAAGTAATCCAGCATGAGATAACACAGTCAATGATGGCAATAGAGTCAGCAGATAGTACACTCCAGAGGAGAACCAACACAGTCAATGATGGCAATAGACTCAGCGGATAGTACACTCCAGAGGAGAACCAACACAGTCCAGCAAGGTATGCAATACACAGCACAGTCAATGGGAAGTATGCATAGCGTGGTTCAGGAGAAGGCAGTCAGACAGGAGTGCAGAGATACCTGAAGGGCAGGAGGCCGGCAGGATCCAAAGTCCCTGGATGGGTGAAGCGGTGGTCTAGCAGGTGCAGCGCACAAGTAGGTAGACCAGCAGGGAACACAGGAAGGCGTGGAGAGCGGATCAGTAGTAGATGGATGAGTAGCGCTGAGAAGTAACAGCAGCGGGTCTCTGCGGGAACACGGAGGTAGCCAATAGCAACCAGTAGGTGCAGTAACGATGGGACACCGGAGCAGAGTTGAACTGGAACAGTTGATCACGGAGAGTAGCGGGTAGCAATAGTGGCAGCAGACTCAAGGAAACACGGGAGAGTTGACAAGGGCTGAAGACTGAAGCGCACAGGGGCAGCGGATAGGAATCAGCCAAACAGTCACGATGAAACACAGACGGGTTGCAGGTTGAAGACTGTAGTGCACGGAGGCAGCGGATAGGAATCAGCTAGCAGTCACGATGATGAAACACAGACGAGTTGCAGGTTGAAGACTGTAGTGCACGGAGGCAGCGGATAGGAATCAGCCAAACAGTCACGATGATGAAACACAGACGAGTTGCAGGTTGAAGCCTGTAGTGCACGGAGGCAGCGGATAGGAATCAGCTGGCAGTCACAATCATGAACAGGTGAGTGGATGTGAATGAAAGACTGTAGTGCACGGAGGCAGCGGATAGGCATCAGCTAACAGTCCCAATGATACATGGTAGAGTTGAAGTGATTAGAAGACTGTAGTGCACGGAGGCAGCGGATAGGAATCAGCTCACAGTCACGATGATACAGTAGATGGTAGAAGTGGTATGGGAACCACAGTAGTAGAAGTGGTTTGGAAACCACAGAGGTAGAAGTGGTTTGGAAACCACAGGGATCAGCTGGGCTGAATAAACGAGGAAACACAGGAACACCTTCAGAGACTCATGGAGAATGAGACTCCAAGATCAGGCAACGTGGTGTTGACCACAGGTGCTTAATATAGGGAGGTTGCCTGATCTGCCAATTTAGTTAAAGGAACATACACTGGAGGTATGGAAAGGGCTGCGCATGCGCAGTCCCTCAGGATGGAGGACGGCCACGGTTCCTAAATGTCCGGGAAGAAGCACTCACAGTCCGGTGAGTGACAATTCCATTCCTTCACCCAGACAGCGGTACAACTTGCTATCCGCAGACCGCTGACTCTCATCACTTCCTCGTTTCTGTTGGACATTCCTCCTCACTATAGCAGTGGTACAACTTGCTATCGCAGACCACTGACTACCTTCACGTGTCCTTGTCCATACAGTTCCTCGTGTACTATTACCTCCATATTACCAGTGTTGCTAGTCATAGACTTTCCTGAGCATCTCATCTTCTGCTATTTCCTGTTCCGTGATCACCCTGCTACCAGAGTACCCTATTACCACCTACATTGCTCTGGTAAGCCTACCACCTGGTGATCCCTGGGTAAAGACTCCTAGTGCCCGTGACACAATGTTATTCAACATGTCACAAAATTAATCACATTATATTATAGGAATAATGGTTCAACAATATGCAAACATAAATCAACACAATACTTTTAGTGCAATTATTCCGATAATACTTATCAGACAAAAATCAGCAGAGATGCAACAAGGATTAATCCAGCTTGTTCAGGTTAGATGCTTTCTAGTTTAATCTATGATATACAGAACTCAATAGGGTAGATTATAATCCACAGGTTTAAGCGAAGGTTTAGCTGACACATGAAGCTTATTTACTTGTACAAGTTGAAATCAGTAGTCCACTTAGCAATCCGTCTAATGGAATAAGCAACTCTCTCCCAGCAACTGTAGGGTTAAACAACTTGCAATTCTCTCATCAGCATCAATTTTAGGCAGTTTCAGTCAGCTTGTAGATAACTTTAAATACAACAGATTTGGCTGGAACAAACTCTTCCTTTATCCAGTGCTATAACACCTCTCAATAGCAATATTACAGTTCTGGTCAGAGGTTTTAATAACACAGTTTGATGCCTCACTTAAATAACTTGAACATGGCAAAGCAAAAGAAACTTATCTGTCTTCATATGAGTCCTGCTGACATCTCCTAGGCAGTGGCAAGTTAGGTCTTTTCCTATACTGCAAAGGTGCTTCTTACTGGGCTGGCAGCAAACATCCCTCAGCACAACAATTCAGCCATAGATTCAGTGGTTCTTTATGGGAAGATCCTCCATTAGTTCAGCCAGCAGCCACACACATCACTTCTCTCTCTAGCCAGTCCGTTTTTGACTCCTCCCCTTTCTCCCAAGAATCTCCATGAAGCCTTTTAGTACATTCTTGGGCTCTAGAGATCAGCCTGGGCTGTAGTTTGCAGTCTGTCCACCCAAAAATGTCCAACACAATTTGCATTTAACTTCCCAGAGGAACTCTGGGGAACTATAGTTTTCTGAATGAGTGCATACAGTAATATACCTGTGACTTGTATTACAGAAGAAGAAATTGGCTAGGTAGGAAGTGAGCCACGAATGAACTATGACACAAGTGCCAATGGATTTAGGCAGGAGAAGAGCATAATCAATGCTGTTGAAAGCAGCAGAGTGGTCCAAAAGGATGAATATGGAGAACTAATGCTTAGGGCTAGATTTACTAAGCTGCGGGTTTGAAAAAGTGGGGATGTTGCCTATAGCAACCAATCAGATTCTAGCTTTCATTTATTTAGTACCTTCTACAAAATGACAGGTAGAATCTGATTGGTTGCTATAGGCTACATCCCCACTTTTTAAAACCCGCAGCTTAGTAAATCTAGCCCTTAGTCTTTGCTCTACATAGATCATTGATTACTTTTCTATTAACATATTAGCTACAATTTTTACAATGGTAAAAATATCCTTTCATTTTTGTTTGCATCTCTATGGATGTGAACCAAAGCGAAGGATATTGCTGTGAAAAACAATCAAGGTGAGGTGTCTAGTGGATGTTCTGGAGATACTTTGCATGGATTCTTTTAGAATTCTCCCCCATAATTATAGCCTTAAAGAAGATGGAACTTGCTGAATCAATTTCTAATTTTACAGTAGTTGGTTGAAAGGTAGGGGCTATCTTATTATTGTTTGTGATGCAGTTATGGGATCAGTAGCTGATATGAAGTACTATTAACATGAGCGCTGTGAAGTGGCGGGTGGCTTTTCATGTATTTACAAATGTGTGTACCTAAGATTCCTGCATTTTATGTACAAATCGAATCAACTTTTTTTACTGATTTACAACAGAGTGATTTTTCTGTGTGAATACAGTATAGTAGATCACATTGGCTCTTTGACAAATATGAATAACTGAATCTTTCAGACTAACTTTCAATGTGCAATTGAGCCCTATTATTAATTACCAAAAAGGGAATAAACATACATGGTACATGCTTTGCAAAAAGTCTAATCTTCTCAATATATATCATATTAAAAAATACTATTTTTAAAACTTCTGATTACCTTGCTGCATAGTTTTTCTAGACCTCTTTACACAAATGTTCTAAAATTCTCATTAGTAGAAATTTATATAAAGCAAAATGACAGTGCTTAATTTTGTTTTCAATGTAAGTTAATGTAATAATAACAAGCATTGCACTGTATCAACTATATTTTCTCAATTTCCCCCCAGAAAGGTAAAACATGACAAAAGTTTCAAAAAATAAAGAAACATTTTTAATATATGTTAGAATTCTAACCTTACCTAGGAAGTTTGGAAAATAGTACATGTTGATAAATTACGAATGACAGCTATCTAGGGACATCCTTGTGTGCTGTAGGGATATTCCTATTATTACTATTTCACAATGGTGTCAAACATTGAGAGAAATAAAAGTACAGAAAGGGACTGTGCAGAAGGAACAGCTAAAATAAATATATTGATGGTGCATATCCTGATGTTGCATTTCCCTTGCAACTACAGAGGACATTGCCTGAAGGTATAATAGCCATCCATCACACAATTTTCACTTATCTACAGAGGCTTATTGGATAATTGCTGTGCTTGAGACTGCTACTTTGATAATGCCAAATGTCACATTCACTGATTAAAATAGTCAGTGATTATTTTTAATTACGTATTAACTCTACATTCTCTATGGAAGTGAACATCCATTATTGAGTGTTAGTTTATTCCTACTTCTAGCGTTAAATAATAACTAGTGTAGTCTTAGACAATGTTCCATGTAACTGAAGAAATAGTTTGCTAGGTTTATTTCCTGGTGGATAGCTTCTTCAAGAAAATTAAATTTTTTATTCAAAATGCCTATTAAAGTTAATTGCCCTTCAAGACGCATATTATCAAATTATAATTAATGTCTATTTTATAAATGTACATTATTGCTCTAGGAATTACCTAGCAGTCTCAAGTATACTTCATTATTAACAGCTTGGGGCCATAGACAGATATAGGAAAGTATCTGTTAATCGCCTAATGAGATATAAAATTAATAGACTGATCACTATCGTGAGCTGGCGCTATAGACACATTGAACATCGGGACGACGTTTTGGACACAACAGCTTTAACTGCAATAATAAGTTGCTAAATTGTGCACTTCCTTTGGAATTAGCAACACTTCTCTGTTTTGATGTGTATTGGCTACCATCAACATTACTCCTTCAAGCAGTGAAATATTCTTACACCATCATACCACAATATTTATATAGGGTGAGATAGCTAGGTCTCATCCAAGTGAATGTGTGGTTTTGTCTGATTTCTCCATTTCCACATGGTCCCAATTATTTTACGGTTAAAGTGAGATGTATACTGTTTGCTATAGAAGGGTTACGATTGCTAGGAGATGAATTAGAGTGGTATATTTTATATTTAATGTAGTATATTTTAAAACTTTGTCCATGTATTCATCTATTATTAATATTTTTTATCTACTTCTTCACAGAGTAATGTATTTTTTGTGATGTTTCGTGTTAATCTAAGAAATGTGATAGCTTGCTGTGATAGAATTTATAGCCGCCACTATGGTTCTCCCACATTTGGTAGCATGTAATAAAATGGAATTGTAGTATTCTGCATAAACAAATATTCATCTTCCTTTTGTGAAATTATCTGTTGCTGACAATATTTCTCAATTCCTGCAGCTACATTTTTACTGATACTATCTGTTGGATTTTCTTTAAGTAGAAAATATGTTTCCAGATCATTCAGTTGTCTGTATATGTCTTTCTCATAGTCCTCGGGGTTCATGACCACTATGTTGCCCCTTTTTGGATTTATAGTGATCTTTTTTCTATTTAATTAACCTCACATTCATAATTAAATTTGGCTGTTAGCATCATATTTTACTCTCTCTAAATAATTGGAGACTTATTTCCCAAAAGTGTCCAAAAAGCATCCACGTACATACGTTTTATTAAATTTGGATGCCCCTGTTGTCTTCCTCTTTATGTGATTCGTCAATCCCCTCTTTTTCTTTAATTAATTTCTTTAAGGATTTTTTTTCTTAAAAACTTTTGGAACTCAATGTGTGTGTGTGTGTATGTATATCTATATATATATATATATATATATATATATATATATATATATATATATATATATATATATCAGGCCTCTTTGCTAATGCAGCATCCGTCTCAAGATTACACCTGATACTTTGGGGTTTTGATCTGCTGTATCTCTGGGTTGCATCTTTTTCTTTTTATTATACAGATCTTCATCAAGGAAGGAATTGACAGGCAGTTACTTGCAATAATTACAAAACACCTGCATACTATTACCTCAGGAACAGTCCTATATAAACAGTTTTCTGGACACAACCAATTGCCAGTTTATTGAACTAGTTTCTTTGACTTTATATATTTTACTCTGTATTGGTTTCAGTGTATTGTCTTCAGTTTGTGTGATTTTCTTCCTGATTCTTCATCCATCTGGCTCCGGACATTGATTTTGCTGACTTTATTAACACTTGGCTGTTCAGTGGATTTATTTATCCTGTCCAACCACTGCAATTTCAATAGTACAAGACTTTACATTTATTTTGTGCATCTGTTTACACTAATGAGACTGCATTATAGGATCTGAAGTATTTTCAGTAAATAACTTTCATATAAAACGACTGTGTATTCCTCCTGCTGTTGGGATTCTCTATTAAATATCACCAGGGGTCTTACAATATCAAATTGATTGATCCTACTGTTGGGTGCTAATTTTTTCTAAGAGGGATGTTTCAGTTATAGTTAAATCATGAGGATTTAAAGTAAAGAATGTTGTATTAGCCTAAATGTTTATTTACTGTTACTTCTTTGTTAGTGTATATTGAAACTTGACCATGGACTGTGATTTAAAAAAAAATCTGGTTTATAGCCTGTTTTATTGCCATATGAACAGATTTTATTATTAAAAGGTAATAGAGTATAGATGTGTCTCCCTGTGTTCCTTTTCCATGAGAAACTTCTTTTCTATTTGAAATCGAGGGCTGTGATATATACATTGAAATGTTTTGCATGTATTTATAAGTCTTGACTTTTTGATTTGATTTGATGTTGATTGCAGATGATTGGAGGAAGAGCTACAAATGTGTTGCTGATTCCTTATGAGATGAGTCCAGACTTCTATGCACTGCCAGTGTGATTTTATTTGGATGAGGCTGTCACTAGTTGAATGGGCTACACATGTGTAGTCTATTCTTTTTTGTTTGAACATATGATCACAGAGGAATTGGAAGAAGAGCTGAACAGGCTAAACATATGTTGCTGTTTTCTTAAGAAATATGTCCTGACTTCTATATACTATATGTAAGTGTATAATTTATTTCGGATGAACTTGTCACTATTCATTTTTGTTGGAACCCTGGATCACAGATGAACAGGAGGAAGAGCTGAATGGGTTACAAATTAGTTTATTCCTTGTTGTTGGAGCACTGGATAACAGATGAAATGGAGGAACAGTCAGTATTCTGTTTGGCAGAAATAACATATTCCCTTTTTAAGTATTTCTTTGAGAATAGGGATTTGCAGCTACTATTAATGCATATTCAACATCTTAGGATTCAGACTACCAACAGAGAGAGATTTTGAATCACATCTGTAATCAATGAGAAACGGACTGATATTTGATATATCTATATGGACTCTTGGATTACCAAACATAATTAAGTTCCACAAGAAATTATTTGTATTTCTTGTTTACTTTTTACAATTTAATAATGTAATGGGTAATATAAAGGATAATCAGACTGTTTTTCAATCTTCAATGCATGTGTACATAACAGTTGTTCTCAAGATAATGCAGATTTACATGTGGAACCCTTCATTGCTTATATATGATGAAAGAAATGGTATTTTTTTATGCTACATTTAGTTTCATATGTGATATTGCTGTTGTTCTAATAACACAATAGATACACTCAGACGAGCATTTAGGCACATCTATTCAAACTTCTCATCGTGCTTGTCGTCACACTATAATCTGTAACTAGCACCAATGGAAAAATAAATATATAATAATAAAGTTAAATATTTGTTAGCAGTCACAAAATATATGTGTAACGGAATTGCAGTTGTTGTCCCCATGAGTCTCTACTGCTCTGATCTGTGCATTGATACAATACCTTACAAGATTGCTTTGGTAACCTCCCCACTGGTTACCTTGGGTATGAAGTGGTTGATGCCAACATCTATAAGAATGCTGATTCTGAGTTAATAAAACAAGATCAACATACACAGCAATATGATAGCTGAAATCTACAATAAATGAGTCCCTCAATGTCGACAGAGAGTCAAAACAAGAGATACAAAGCAGAACACACCGCCACCACCACAAATGCCTAAAAAAAACAATCTTTAATTGCAGATTATAAGACAGTGACATCATTTTCACCATTTACCTACCAGACCTACTTATAATGTGTTTTCTACTTTAGTAAATATTCAAGTTACTATTATAAAGTTAAATTTGAATATGATATTTCTTTCATGTAGGTATTATATTGTTCCTTATTTTTCTTTATCTGTATGTAACCAGGCTGGCTTATACTAAACAGCCAAGACTAGAGGTTGCTATGGAAATGCAGGGTGAAGCAGTGACCAGCCATACCAGAGATTCTGTGCGGAGAAGAGAGAGAGGCAGGAAGGTAAAAGCTGACAGGAAGAGGTGATGGGTGTTTGAAGTGTGTCGCAGCAACAGGAAAATGAGTGAAGTGTATAGAGGAACAGAGGTATACCCAAGCTATGCAAAGAGAAGCTGGGTGTAGATTTGCACAGAGAGGTATTGTAACTGGATCATTTCAGATAATCCACTATCAAGTCACCTAAGCAGCCTGAGGGAGATTACACAGCAAAGTGAGCCTATGTGAGAGGGAGACTATTAGCGAATTGCTTGTGAGCAGAGAGGGACAGCTAGCAAGATCAGGCTTGCAGTTAGTAAACGACCCAACAGTGGCTAAGACCCTCATCTTCAAAGGAGAGAGGTAAGTAACAAAAACACACCAAGCACTGTGACATTATTAATGCTGCACATATATCAGAGACTCTGTTTTATCTGTCAGAGAAATAATGACAGTTGCCAACGTTTCAACAAGTGCACCAACGTTGATTAGTTAACCTTACAAACTATTTAATATTGGCAGGATTGTAATTATTGTTGATTTATATTTTCACACTGTGTGTGGGTACTTTGTGGGAGAGTTTGGGGCGCCAGTGAATATATGTATAGCGGACATCTTGTCGTTTAGTTATTAATTTACTGTTGTCTTTGATTAATATCTTACCGGCTGTCCCATTTATCCTGTTTATAATTTCCCCATATTTAAATCCACCTCTCCCATTTAATTTCACCAAAATAAAAACCCAGTTGATCGTTTGCAAACAGTGTGCAGTACATTATTATTTAGAGGGTTAGTGTGTTGGGTACAAGGGGCTTCCCGAGTCAACCCCTGGTGGATTCAGTCACAGTCTGCATCCCAACATACTGTGCAGAAGATTCGGGTGGAGGCACTGAAGAGAGAGAGAACATTTCACCACAAATACTGGCTGTTTTTTCATGTAGCACACACATACTTGATAGCTTTATTTGTACACTGTAATTTAAAGTTGATCTAGGATATGCCATATTCAACTATAAGCCTTAAGTTTTAAACTTACCTCCCCCTCCAATGCAACATGGTTTTGTCCAGGTGAAAAGTTACTCATTTTTTTACGCATTATTTAATGAATCAGGACCATGGTGTTTAAAATATGCTAAATAACATAAATACATGCTGTGGAAGAAATGTGGCCATGGAATGATTGCTAGTGCCAGATAGGGTAGTTTCAGTATCTGAGAAACTGTTGATCTCCTAGGATATTTACTCACAACAGTCTCTACAGTCTTTAGAGAATAGTTCGCAAAACAAATAAACATCCAGTGAGCAACAGCTCTGTAGGTGAAAATTCCTTGTTAATTAGAGAATTCAGAGGAGAAGGACCAGACTGGTTCAAGCTGACTGGAAACAACAGCTAAGAACAGAAAACTGAGACCACAGTTGAAGAATGCAGAAAAGTTGCCTTGTCTGACAAAACTTGATTTCTGCTGCTACATACAGATGATCATGTCAGAATTTGGTGTAAACAGCGTAAACCCATGTATCAATCCTATCCTGTGTCAAGAGTGTAGGCTGGTGGTGGTGTTGTAATGGTGTGGGGAACGTTTTCTTGGCACATATTAGGCCCCTTAATACCAATTGACCATGTTTTATAATGCCACGGCCTACAAAAGTATTGTTGCTGACCATATGAATCCCATTATGACCACAGTCTAGTCATCTTCTAATGGCTACTTCCAGTAAGAAAGCATCTAAAAGCACATGTCATCTCAAGCTGGTCCCATGAACATGACAACAAATTCAGTGTACTCCATTCTCAATCCAATAGAGCACCGTTGGCTTCTGGTGGAAGCGGAGATTTGTAACATGAATGCGCAGCCAGCAAATCTTTGGCGATTGCATCTACTGAGTGATGGCGCATCAATAAGTTTATAATGTTGGCAGTCAGAGCAGAAGGCTCATTGCAGAGCTCTCTGCTCTGCAGCTCTGTTTAATTTAAGAAAAGGTAGGAGAAGGATAAGGGATGCCAAAAAATATATATAATTTATTATAGCTCATAAAACATAATCACACATGTAACTTAATCTAAAATAATTAATGATAAGCATAAATAATGGTTTATAAAATAAATTGATCACATGTAAAAGAACAAAACAGCAGCTAATTTATATCTTTTTAATCAAGTTTTTTCCATAACTCATGGTACAATTTAATTTCCTTATAAAACATTATATTAAAATTATATAGGTGTAATACACACTTCAAATCATATATGCTTGTATGGGTCCAAAAAAGTCCACCAATCTTAATCACAATCTCAAAGGTAACTATGTGTCAGTTATAACTAATTCAGTTATGGTAAATGCTGTTAGACGATGACCACATCTGACCCTGTATGTGATCACCATCCAACTGCCTAATGGTGCCCTGTCTGATCCATCCATTTGCCCAGTGTACCAAATAGCCCAATCTTTAAAATTTAGAGATAAAAGTGTATGTATTTCAGGGCTGTTTGTGTTAGTTCTGAGAAGAACAGTGTTTCAGTTTCATATCAGGCTACAAAATGTTTAGAACAATCCCGGTTTGCACACTTGATACAGAAAAAAAAGTGGTATTGTGAAGGAGGTCATAAATGCAAAAAGAACACAGGGCTAATGTCAGGAAAATTGGAAACAGTTGTCCACTACAGTATGTGCAGTAATAGCAAAGCACAAATTGTATCCACAGCAATCATAATTATGTATTAATAATAGTGATGTGCTTACATTTAAATTACTGTGTGTATACAAACATATTTATTTATTTAATTTCTATAATATAATATAATTTTCAACAATTTTAATTATACCCATGTTATAAATTTGTGATTAAGTCCTCTTCTGCAGCTTTGTAAGCAGCCTGATCATAATACTTAAAGAGGAACCATTTCTTCCTTATGCCTCTTCATATGGACAGGTTGATTTGATATCATAACATTAGTTACATTCACATAATTTGTTTCATAATTAGGAATACCAATTCTCCATTAATACTATCAGTTTGCAGGTAATACTTTTCTTCTGCGCTTGTTTCAACACAAAATTTAACCTGAAAAAAAGAAAAATATTTTAAAGGAAATATTGAAAATCTGTGGTGTAAAATGCTATTGGCAGATTTCCTGAAAAACCTTCTAAATCTGAATATCACATTTGTGTTAAAAAAAACACCATCTCCCTCATTACAGGTTAAAAAAATATTGTCAGTTTGACTGTGAAGAAACAATGTGTCTCTAGGGTTACCTAAATATGTCAGTCTTTTTAAAGAATAACAGGCAAGAAATCCTAAATGAGGAGAATGATTGTAACAGAATTATTATGACTTACAGAAATATTATCATATTTTTGACAACGATTAATTCAGTAGATATAAAAAAAAAGCAGTTGACTACTAATTATGCCACTATTTGCATTGAAAATTCAACAGCTTGTGTGTTCCTTGCAAATATTTTTTATTGATGAGTCTTGTCACTATGATCATTTTCAGTAATATTCACATATTATGCACATTAAATGAATACCAGCTGGATAGACTTCTCTCAGGGTCAGAAAGAGTGAGTAAATGTACTAGGCGTCAGTAAAATTATGTCAAATTTTCATGCATTTTTCATTTTAAGGTCTGGTCCCTCACCTTCTGTTCTATTGTATATTCATGTATTTTTCATGTATTGTCATCATCAAATGTTCAGTTTATCTCCTTGATTGCACCACATTGCAGAAAACGTTAACTGAATGGCACAATTAAACACCCTGGTGTAGAGTCTTGTTGTGAATTCAGTCTTATTGTGCTGGCTCATCCCTGGCCAATATCTTTTGCAGAAATAAAAGGAAAATGATAATGATGCATGGTAAGGATGCTTCTAAAAAACACCTTAAAATGATCCTTTTGGATATGCAATCAATGAAGGTACAGGTGGAGAAAGAGTCTATGAGTATGTATCTCATTTCCTGTTTGGGCCTACAAAAGGCACTTCCTGTTATGCAGCCTTTGCTCGAATATTGTGTTTGTGTCTGAACCAGATGCTTCCACAGAACCTTGCTCCCTGGTGATTTGGAATACAATTCCTTGATACCTTTACAAGACATTTATCTTGTTGATACTTTGGACTTGCTTGCTGGACATTTGAGATTTATTTCTATATCAAAATAAATCCTGTTTATTACCGAACTACCTGGCTATTGGGTTCCGTTTGTAATACCAGAAGTGTGACACTCCCTGTGTTTGCGTGGGTTTCCTCCGGGTGCTCCGTTTTCATCCCACACTCCCAAAAACATACTGGTAGGTTAATTGGTTACTAGCAAAAAAAATTGACCCTAGTTTCTCTCTCTCTCTCTTTCTCTGTCTGTCTGTGTGTATGTTAGGGAATTTAGATTGTAAGCTCCAAAGGGGCAGGGACGGATGTGAGTGAGTTCTCTGTACAGCGCTGCGGAATCAGTGGCGCTATATAAATAAATGATGATGATGATGATCAGTGGAACAGCAATCATGGGTCTTGTCACCCCTTGCTGTCATTGCTCACCTCTTCTTATGTGGCACTTCCTTAGTTACACTACAGAGAGGGCTGGATTAGTGAACCTCAATATATATGGTGTCCTCACTTCGAGTGGTTACTCCACCTGTAGGCAAGTGTGTGACATCACACATTTTACTCTGAGTTAATGCCTTGATTGACTGCATATCAATTAAAGTGATCTTAAAAAGCATTCTTGCTGAGTGTAACTACCTTTTTCTTCATTGCTACAAAGTGTAGAAAGTAGTACTACTACTACTACTAATAATAATAATAATAATAATCTTTCACCATAATAATATAGTATATGGTTTTGGACCTCTTATTTACAACCCATCATCTCCTTTTCCCCTCCACATTATGCTATTAGCTTACGGATTTTGCTATCATTTTATATTGTGTCATCTGAGTTAAACTGCAACAGGGATGAAACATAGCAATAAGTTGTTATGAAGTTAGGAATACTTTAACGTAATAAAAATCAAAATCAATGGATCGATGTCAGGTAAATTTGGAAGTGTATGCGCACTCTTGACCAACAGTGTAGACAGATATCTTTAGGAGTGTTGTACAAATTATTGGCTCTGACAAAGCTGACACACTTATGCACTACAAATAAACCCCGAAAACAATAACATCGATAGTATGACAATATAGACAGGCAGTAATTCTGTCCGCCAGCTCTAACAATCTACAGATCTAAAATGAGACTGCGAGAAACATCTTAATAAAGAAATGACATCATTTTTAATAGACTGAGTGCAAATGGTGCTTTTAAAGCTGTAATAGGCGGCCCCGCCGCCTGTATTACATTATGGTAAGTCTATATTGGTAAGTCCATATGGTAAGTCTATATTGTCATACTATCGACAGGCCCGGCGCTCCCATTAGGCAAGGTTAGGCACTTGCCTAGGGCGCCAGGCTCTGGAGGGCGCCTGGAGGGCAACTGTGCGGCGACCGCTGACCATACCTGTCACGGCCGCCGCACAGCATTCAGATGCACAGGGGAGGGGGGAAGAGGCTATTGCTCACCACCGCCGCCTCTCTACTCCATCTCCTCCCCTCCACTCACTAGTGTCAGTGAGTGGAGGGGAGGAGACGGAGCAGAGAGGCGGCGGTGGTGAGGTAAGGAAAGACGGGGTGAGGAGGGAGGAGGGCGTTGTTTTTGCGGGGGGGGGGTTGCGGCGCCGATTTTTGCGGGGGGGGGGGGCGCCTATTTTTTCAAAATGCCTAGGGCGCCATGTACCCTAGCACCGGCCCTGACTATCGATGCTATTGCTTTCGGGGTATATTTGTAGTGCTTAAGTGTGTCGGCTTTGTCAGAGCCGATGACACCAGTACCACCAATCTGTAGAGTGTTTACAGAGTCACAATATTTTCAGCAGATGGTTATGACAGATGAAGATCACAGATCTGAAAGTAAATTGTGTATTTGTGTATGCATGAATTGCCATTCTCATCGGGACAATCATTGGTGAAATTGTTCCAGAAATTGCATCTGAAGTAAGATTGCATAGATGTGTACACAGTTTTACTATTGTATTGTTTTAACTAGCAATGAAATAGTATGCATATGAACAGGTACATTTTAACATGTGTATTTGAATTGCAACGTAAAAGGATAGATGCGGCCAAAGCAAAGAAACAAACATATATATATATATATATATATATATATATATATAGTGACAGGGCACTAGGATTTTATATTTGTTATATAAAAAAAATGTTAAAATTATAAATAGATCTTCATTCAAAACATACGTATATAATTGGCATAACCACCTGCCACCTAAACGAGTATTCAGCCAGCCCAATTGTGTTCAGCATGGATCTGGAATTCCTAGGAGATTAGATTCACAAAATAATGTCATTTTTCACACATATGCTGCACTAACGCTCAGTTTCATTGCATGACCTGACCCAAAGAGGAAGTAATAAATAAAGATATGTCCTGATGCTGTCACTATTATCATGAGCATGTATGTTTACAAATTGGGATGGCCAAAAGATATACCTCCTGAGAGGCATATCTGCAGAGGGATCTAAGTCTAACTAGGATACATCTCCAGAGGGTGTGCTTCACCTACGTATGTATACTCTGCGAAGTTACAGGTTGCCAAAATCCTCCTCTCTAGGTACAAGGGGCTGCAAGGACAATTCTAACTCTGCATTGGTGTTATTTTCATTTGTAAGCACATTGCGGCAAAGTGTATTTTTGCATAGAGCAAATGGATTTACATCTCTCTAAACCAGACCAAATCAATAATGTGAAAGATCATGTCACATGGGTGTATTTTATATCTGCAATCACTGTGGTGTAGAAGTATAAATGCAGTTATAATAAAATAAATGTAAACTCTTTTGTAAACATTGGAAATTTTCAGCTAGTGTTTTTCTGCTGAATTTGTAAGGGGAAAATCACTCAGATAAAAAAAAGCTCCTCTCATATTAGCCTAAGGACTTAAAATTCTAAAATCACCCACAAGCAGTAACCCTTCTTGCGATAAAATTTTACTTGGATCACCTTTAGTATTCTAGATTAATTTGAAGACTTCTTATCAAGATCACGCAAGCTTTGTCATCAACTCCTTGTGAGCTGTACTTATCATTTTTAGAATATTGTAATACAGCTTGGGGTTTCAAATTCAGAACTAGCTTAAACATCCAGTTTATACATTCAGATATGCTATTCTTAAAAATGCAGCGATTAATTTAAAACCCAAGGGACTGACTTGTCTACAAATAAACATCATTGCAAGTTAAATAAAGTCAATATGAAGGTTTATATCCAGCAGACACTCTCAAATTACCTAAGATTGCTGGTGATAAATAATATGATTTGACATGCAGTCTTTCTCCTCTAGGTAAACACATGCCTAAAGCCTAGTATGTTGTATTAAAGTGCCGACAACGATAAATCAACATATGAAGAATGGAAAAGACTTTGAAAACACTTTTTGATTACCATTGGGGGAACAATTATTCCAGTCACTGAAAACAAAGAAATCTATTCGGTACAGTGTTACTATTCATCTTTCTTTTATGCATTTATACCGTAGATATTATTAGCTATCGTATCAAGAAACATTGTTGTGAAATTATTGTTATATTGAGTCAGTATCTGAAGTCAGAAACTATTTAAAGAAATATAATTAACAAAAATGTGTACAAAACCTTAAACTTTCAGATTACCAATTACCACTATCCCGACAACTGGGATTCTTACATAAATACCCGATGGCAGAAGAAGACGAATGAAATAGAAGCAGACTTACCTGAAAGACGATGAGGGAGATCTCTGATGGAAGCGTAGGCTGACAGGCGACGATTCCGACTGGAACCTGCGACCTGTCCGGCACTGCAGTGTGATGTGGGCACGACGTACTTCAATGGTAATTTAAAGCAGCAATGTCCGGATCTTGCAGGCTAACTGCTTGAACACTTAGCCTGCGGGGTCTGAGTATTTTATGTAGGAATCCCAGTTGTCGGAATACTTCTAATCGCTCAGCCGTACCCAACCCACTTAATTGGCTCATAGTCATTAATAAATGAAAATATCTAAAAAAGCCTTTAGGCACTGTCATAGAATGTCACCTTTCCAACAAGTTCATGTGGGGTTTGGGCAAGGAAAAAAATGTGCAAAAGTGAAGCATAAGTAGAAGTTTTCAGTTCTTGGGGCTCAGTCTTTCTATCTATGAAATTTCCAGACCTTCTAGCCTTCTTCAGCTGTAGGATAGCGTGAGTGTCACGGGCACTAGGAGTCTTTACCCAGGGATCACCAGGTGGTAGGCTTACCAGAGCAGTATAGGTGGTAATATGGTACTCTGGTAGCGGGGTGATCACGGAACAGGAAATAGCAGATGATGAGATGCTCAGGAAAGTCTATGACTAGCAGCACTGGCAATATGGAAGTAGTAATACACGAGGAACTGTATGGACAAAGGACACGTGAAGGTAGTCAGTGGTCTGCGGTAGCAAGTTGTACCACTGCTATAGTGAGGAGGAATGTCCAACAGAAACGAGGAGGTGACGAGAGTCAGCGGTCTGCGGATAGCAAGTTGTACCGCTGTCTGAGTGAAGGAATGGAATCCAAGTGGAGGTATCCGGGGAGTCAGTGGTCTGCGTTAGCAAGTTGTACCACTGCTATGTGAGAGGATACTGGAACGGGTGAAACTGTAAACAGGGGTCAGTGGTCTGCCACTAGCAAGTTGTACCACTGAATATATATGTGAGGAGGTGCACGGGGAGAGACTGCAACACAATATATACACGGGCACCTTGACTTTGATCCACAGTAATATGCACAATATAAATGTATAAATGACTGAACAACACTGCCAATATAGAAAGTCTCTTGAAGTAATCCAGCATGAGATAACACAGTCAATGATGGCAATAGAGTCAGCAGATAGTACACTCCAGAGGAGAACCAACACAGTCAATGATGGCAATAGACTCAGCGGATAGTACACTCCAGAGGAGAACCAACACAGTCCAGCAAGGTATGCAATACACAGCACAGTCAATGGGAAGTATGCATACCGTGGTTCAGGAGAAGGCAGTCAGACAGGAGTGCAGAGATACCTGAAGGGCAGGAGGCCGGCAGGATCCAAAGTCCCTGGATGGGTGAAGCGGTGGTCTAGCAGGTGCAGCGCACAAGTAGGTAGACCAGCAGGGAACACAGGAAGGCGTGGAGAGCGGATCAGTAGTAGATGGATGAGTAGCGCTGAGAAGTAACAGCAGCGGGTCTCTGCGGGAACACGGAGGTAGCCAATAGCAACCAGTAGGTGCAGTAACGATGGGACACCGGAGCAGAGTTGAACTGGAACAGTTGATCACGGAGAGTAGCGGGTAGCAATAGTGGCAGCAGACTCAAGGAAACACGGGAGAGTTGACAAGGGCTGAAGACTGAAGCGCACAGGGGCAGCGGATAGGAATCAGCCAAACAGTCACGATGAAACACAGACGGGTTGCAGGTTGAAGACTGTAGTGCACGGAGGCAGCGGATAGGAATCAGCTAGCAGTCACGATGATGAAACACAGACGAGTTGCAGGTTGAAGACTGTAGTGCACGGAGGCAGCGGATAGGAATCAGCCAAACAGTCACGATGATGAAACACAGACGAGTTGCAGGTTGAAGCCTGTAGTGCACGGAGGCAGCGGATAGGAATCAGCTGGCAGTCACAATCATGAACAGGTGAGTGGATGTGAATGAAAGACTGTAGTGCACGGAGGCAGCGGATAGGCATCAGCTAACAGTCCCAATGATACATGGTAGAGTTGAAGTGATTAGAAGACTGTAGTGCACGGAGGCAGCGGATAGGAATCAGCTCACAGTCACGATGATACAGTAGATGGTAGAAGTGGTATGGGAACCACAGTAGTAGAAGTGGTTTGGAAACCACAGAGGTAGAAGTGGTTTGGAAACCACAGGGATCAGCTGGGCTGAATAAACGAGGAAACACAGGAACACCTTCAGAGACTCATGGGGAATGAGACTCCAAGATCAGGCAACGTGGTGTTGACCACAGGTGCTTAATATAGGGAGGTTGCCTGATCTACCAATTTAGTTAAAGGAACATACACTGGAGGTATGAAAAGGGCTGTGCATGCGCAGTCCCTCAGGATGGAGGACGGCCACGGTTCCTAAATGTCCGGAAAGAAGCACTCACAGTCCGGTGAGTGACAGTACCCCCCCTTTTAAAGGTGGGCACAGAACGCCTGGAACCGGGCTTGTCCGGATTTTTGGAATAAAACTTCTTCAGAAGGGCAGGAGCATTAAGATCTTCAGCTTTGATCCATGAACGCTCTTCAGGACCAAAGCCCTTCCAATGAACGAGGAAACGGAGGACTCCTCGCGAAATTTTTGCATCCAATACCTCAGTAATCTCGAAATCCTCCTCCTGATGAACTTGAACTGGCTGCGGTGCTGAGGGAGGAGTCGAGAAACGGTTGATGATGAGAGGTTTGAGCAAGGACACATGGAAGGCATTGGAGATCCGAAGATTCTTAGGAAGAAGAAGTTTAACACATACTGGATTGATAACTTGAATGATCCTATATGGACCAATAAAACGAGGGGCGAATTTCATAGATGGAACCTTCAAACGAATATTTTTGGTAGATAACCAGACACGATCTCCAATTTTTAGTGGTGGAATAGCCCGCCTCTTCTTATCTGCGAAAGACTTATATTTGTTAGATGTCTTCTTTAAACAGGTTTTGACCTGAGACCAGATATTTTTGAAGGTCTGACAAGCAGTCTCCACAGCAGGAACTTGGGTGGGCGGGAGGGCAGGAAATTCCGGAAAAGACGGATGGTGACCGTAGACCACAAAGAATGGAGTTTTGGATGATGACTCATGGTACATGTTGTTATGGGCGAATTCAGCCCAAGGGAGCAATTCTACCCAGTTGTCTTGGTTGGCTGAAGAGAACATCCTAATAAAAGTCTCAAGATCTTGATTGACTCGTTCCGTTTGTCCGTTAGATTGCGGATGGTAAGACGATGAGAGTGCTAATCGTATGCCCAAGGTTTTACAAAGGGCCCGCCAGAATCTGGAAACGAATTGTACTCCTCTATCCGACACAATCTCAGACGGACATCCATGGATGCGGAAAATTTCTTTAATGAAATGTTCAGCCAGAGTAGACGAGGAAGGTAAACCGGACAGAGGGACGAAATGGGCCATCTTCGAAAATCTGTCTACCACTACCCAAATAGTATTGTGATTCTTACTTGGTGGCAAATCAGTAACGAAATCCATACTAATATGGGTCCAAGGCTTGGACGGAATGGGTAGTGGTCGCAGCAACCCTGCTGGAGTTCTGCGGGAAGATTTAAACTGAGAACATAAATCACAGGAAGCAATAAACTCTTTGACGTCTCTCCTCATTGAAGGCCACCAGTAACTACGAGAGAGAATCTCAAAGGTCTTGTGTTCACCGGCGTGTCCAGAAAAACGAGAGGCATGGAACCACGAAAGGATTTTCCTCCTCAGAGTAGGAGGCACAAGGGTCTTCCCAAATGGTAGCATTTTGGTGGATGAAGCAGCCAGAGAAATACATTTGGGGTCTAGAATAGCATGGTTGGGAACCTCTTCTACATCAGAGGACGTCACAAAAGCTCGAGATAGAGCGTCAGCTTTCTTGTTCTTAGCGGCTGGTTTGAAGGTTATAATTAATTCAAAACGGGAAAAGAAAAGAGACCATCTTGCTTGACGAGGGTTCAAGCATTGAGCAGATTGCAAATATGACAAGTTCTTATGATCCGTGAAGATCGTCACCGGATGGCGAGCTCCTTCCAACAAGTATCTCCATTCCTCTAATGCAGCTTTGATGGCCAGCAACTCCTTGTCCCCGATAGTATAATTTTTCTCTGCGGGCAGAAGACCCCGAGAGTAGAAGGCACAAGGATGTAATTTTTGTTGCTCCGAGCGTTGGGAGAGAATAGCTCCTAAGCCCACATTAGAGGCATCTACTTCTAGGAAGAAGGGGAGTGTCACATTAGGCTGTCGCAGAATGGGAGCAGACGAGAAGGACTCTTTGAGGATTTGAAAGGCTTGGAGGGCCTCAGATGACCATTGCTTAGTATTAGCCCCTTTCCGAGTTAGGGCCACAATGGGAGATGCAATGGATGAAAAGTCTTGAATGAAGCGTCTATAGTAATTGGCAAAACCTAAAAAACGCTGGATGGCACGAAGAGTAGTTGGCTGAGGCCAATGTAGTACAGCATTTACTTTGTCTGGATCCATCTTCAGGCCAACTCCAGAAACTATATACCCCAAGAATGGAATCTGGGGTAACTCGAATGAACATTTTTCCAATTTACAGAACAACGAGTTTTTCCGTAGTCTGGAGAGGACCTCTGCCACATGTTGGTGATGAGAAGGCAGGTCCTGTGAGAAGATCAATATGTCGTCCAGGTAGACAACGACACATACATATAATAAGTCCCGAAAGATCTCATTGATGAAACCCTGGAAAACAGCGGGGGCATTACACAGCCCGAAGGGCATTACTAAATATTCGTAATGCCCATCTCTGGTGTTAAACGCGGTCTTCCATTCGTCACCGGAACGGATTCTAATTAAATTGTAGGCACCACGAAGATCCAACTTAGTAAATATCCGAGCTCCCTTGATGCGATCAAATAGCTCAGTGATCAACGGAATGGGATACCGATTCTTGATAGTAATGGCGTTGAGTCCACGAAAATCTATACAAGGGCGTAATGATCCATCCTTCTTTTTGACGAAGAAGAACCCAGCTCCAGCGGGAGAGGTGGAAGGTCGAATGAACCCACGCTGGAGATTCTCCTGTATGTACTCAGATGTGGCTTGAGTTTCAGGTAACGAGAGAGGATAGACCCGACCCCTGGGAGGAGTCTTGCCAGGTAGAAGGTCGATCGGACAATCCCAAGAACGATGAGGAGGAAGACGTTCAGACTGAGCTTTATCAAACACATCGGCAAATGAAGCATACTGAGGAGGGAGTCCCGGGGAGGAAGATGAGATGGAAGATTGCTGTACTTTAAGAGGAATAACTTGAGAGAGACAACGATGGTGACATTCAGACCCCCAAGACGTAACTTGAGGGGTGCGCCAGTCAATCTGGGGAGAGTGACACTGAAGCCATGGAAGGCCTAAGACAATTGGACTTGTCGTAACTGGAAGAATTAAAAACGAAATTTCTTCATGGTGTAGTACACCAATCTGAAGGGTTACTGGAGACGTACTCTGGGTGATGAGACCATTGATGAGGCGTGATCCATCTATAGCCGTCACAGTAATGGGTGTTTTTAAAGTGATCACTGGTAGGGACCATTGATTCACTAGTGATTTAGAAATGAAATTTCCTGCTGCTCCGGAATCAATCAATGCCTGTGACTCAAAGGATTTGGTAGCAAAGGAAATCGTAACATCGAAAGCGCAGACTTTAGATTTCATAGACAATGGAGAGGACTCCAGGGACCCTAACTTCACCTCTCCAGAACTAGTTAGGGCCTGGCATTTCCCGATCTCTTAGGGCAAGAGCTGAGCATATGCGTGGAATCAGCACAATAGATACAGAGACTATTCTTTACTCTTCGTTTCCTCTCCTCTGAAGATAATTTGGAACGTCCTATCTCCATGGGAATCGCAGAGGATGGAGCTGGACGAAATTGAGGGTTAGAACGAAGAGGTGCTTTGACAGCCGTTGTTTTCTCAGACTCTCTTTCACAAAATCTCATATCTACACGATGGCAAAGAGAGATCAAATCTTCTAGTGACGAAGGAAGTTCTTGGGTAGTCAGTGCATCCTTAATTTTATCGGAGAGCCCCTGCCAGAAGGCGGCAACTAATGCTTCAGAGTTCCACTGAAGTTCAGAGGCTAAGATCCTAAATTGAATGACATACTGTCCTACTGTATGGGGGCCTTGTCGCAAACGAAGAATGCTGGAAGCAGCGGAGGTCACACGACCTGGTTCATCGAACACACTTCGGAACGTGGAAATGAATTTGGCACTATCTTGTAGAATTGGATCGTTTCTCTCCCACAGAGGGGAGGCCCAAGCCAGGGCTTGTCCAGAAAACAATGAGATAAGATAGGCCACTCTGGAACGATGGGTAGAAAAATTTTGAGGTTGAAGTTCAAAATGGACTGAACATTGGTTAAGGAAACCTCTACAAGTTTTGGGGTCCCCGTCATATTTTGACGGAGTAGGCAGGTGTAGCGTAGGAACTGTAGACACCTGGGATGGCACTGGGGAAACGGAGGAAAGCACAGGAGCTTCAATATTAGCTGTAACGGTCTGTCCAGATGTTCCTTGGGAGGTTAAAGATTGGTAACATTGAAGTAACAGCTGTTGGCGAGCATCCTGTTGCTCCACACGGCTGACCAGATGCTGCAGCATCTCTTTAGCGGTAGGTTCCGTATCTGGGTCTGTCAGGGCCTGATCTTACTGTCACGGGCACTAGGAGTCTTTACCCAGGGATCACCAGGTGGTAGGCTTACCAGAGCAGTATAGGTGGTAATATGGTACTCTGGTAGCGGGGTGATCACGGAACAGGAAATAGCAGATGATGAGATGCTCAGGAAAGTCTATGACTAGCAGCACTGGCAATATGGAAGTAGTAATACACGAGGAACTGTATGGACAAAGGACACGTGAAGGTAGTCAGTGGTCTGCGGTAGCAAGTTGTACCACTGCTATAGTGAGGAGGAATGTCCAACAGAAACGAGGAGGTGACGAGAGTCAGCGGTCTGCGGATAGCAAGTTGTACCGCTGTCTGAGTGAAGGAATGGAATCCAAGTGGAGGTATCCGGGGAGTCAGTGGTCTGCGTTAGCAAGTTGTACCACTGCTATGTGAGAGGATACTGGAACGGGTGAAACTGTAAACAGGGGTCAGTGGTCTGCCACTAGCAAGTTGTACCACTGAATATATATGTGAGGAGGTGCACGGGGAGAGACTGCAACACAATATATACACGGGCACCTTGACTTTGATCCACAGTAATATGCACAATATAAATGTATAAATGACTGAACAACACTGCCAATATAGAAAGTCTCTTGAAGTAATCCAGCATGAGATAACACAGTCAATGATGGCAATAGAGTCAGCAGATAGTACACTCCAGAGGAGAACCAACACAGTCAATGATGGCAATAGACTCAGCGGATAGTACACTCCAGAGGAGAACCAACACAGTCCAGCAAGGTATGCAATACACAGCACAGTCAATGGGAAGTATGCATACCGTGGTTCAGGAGAAGGCAGTCAGACAGGAGTGCAGAGATACCTGAAGGGCAGGAGGCCGGCAGGATCCAAAGTCCCTGGATGGGTGAAGCGGTGGTCTAGCAGGTGCAGCGCACAAGTAGGTAGACCAGCAGGGAACACAGGAAGGCGTGGAGAGCGGATCAGTAGTAGATGGATGAGTAGCGCTGAGAAGTAACAGCAGCGGGTCTCTGCGGGAACACGGAGGTAGCCAATAGCAACCAGTAGGTGCAGTAACGATGGGACACCGGAGCAGAGTTGAACTGGAACAGTTGATCACGGAGAGTAGCGGGTAGCAATAGTGGCAGCAGACTCAAGGAAACACGGGAGAGTTGACAAGGGCTGAAGACTGAAGCGCACAGGGGCAGCGGATAGGAATCAGCCAAACAGTCACGATGAAACACAGACGGGTTGCAGGTTGAAGACTGTAGTGCACGGAGGCAGCGGATAGGAATCAGCTAGCAGTCACGATGATGAAACACAGACGAGTTGCAGGTTGAAGACTGTAGTGCACGGAGGCAGCGGATAGGAATCAGCCAAACAGTCACGATGATGAAACACAGACGAGTTGCAGGTTGAAGCCTGTAGTGCACGGAGGCAGCGGATAGGAATCAGCTGGCAGTCACAATCATGAACAGGTGAGTGGATGTGAATGAAAGACTGTAGTGCACGGAGGCAGCGGATAGGCATCAGCTAACAGTCCCAATGATACATGGTAGAGTTGAAGTGATTAGAAGACTGTAGTGCACGGAGGCAGCGGATAGGAATCAGCTCACAGTCACGATGATACAGTAGATGGTAGAAGTGGTATGGGAACCACAGTAGTAGAAGTGGTTTGGAAACCACAGAGGTAGAAGTGGTTTGGAAACCACAGGGATCAGCTGGGCTGAATAAACGAGGAAACACAGGAACACCTTCAGAGACTCATGGGGAATGAGACTCCAAGATCAGGCAACGTGGTGTTGACCACAGGTGCTTAATATAGGGAGGTTGCCTGATCTACCAATTTAGTTAAAGGAACATACACTGGAGGTATGAAAAGGGCTGCGCATGCGCAGTCCCTCAGGATGGAGGACGGCCACGGTTCCTAAATGTCCGGAAAGAAGCACTCACAGTCCGGTGAGTGACAGTGAGTGTGCTTTGACCATTTCTGTTTTTAGTCTTAAGAAATCTGTTTTGCATTTTTATTTATGTATATCAATTTTATATCACCAATTTGATTCAATAGGCATTGTGACTTTATTGTACTATTAAACTCCATTTAATAATGTTCTCTTTTGTGTTCAAATTCACTTGCCTGGTATTCTTGATTTTTATCATTTTAATTAGTAGAGCAGTTTGTTGCTGTATATCATTGCAAATTTACTGATTTTTGTTATTGTGTTGTATTTCTGTATTAGAAATGTAGTGATTTCTGATACAGTAGCCATATGTTGGAGTAAATCTGTTTTGTAACTTCTAAAGGCAGGCTAATCACATGCTAATTATGTCTTTCGTTGTGAGTGACCAAGACCACTTTGAGCCTGAAAGCATAGGAGGAGGGTCGTTACCTTTTTTATTCTGTCTTGCTAAAAAGATGAACTACACAAATTATGCAGCAACTACTTTAGGAAATCACAGACTGATGTAAATTTCGTTAAAGTTTAAAATTGCGTTATCTCAGATCTAGAGAATATTACATCCTGAAGCTAAAAAAAATTATGTAATATTTCAGAATTTGTCGCGCCAGGGGGCCAACATATGTCAGAATCTGTATAAAAGGAGTTTTGACTATGTTTGACTATGCTATAGCTATTATTCCATTTGTAACTTCTGGAAGATCGCTAGTACCTCAAACTAGCGTGTATGTGTCCTTTTAAGGACTACTTGAGCAAATAAAACATCACTGCTTCAAGATCCTGCTTTGACGCCTATTTACCTGCTGTAATTCATGTGCCTTACAGATTAGACCAATCTAATCCATTATTGGGCTGTTCTGAGGTTGGGACCCAGAACCCAATGACAATGCTCTGCCCACTACCTTGCAGCTCTGGCCAGTGTGATAGGCCAGGGGGAATCATCCACAGCAAACCTGATCTGAAGAAAGAGGTCAGGGGTACCAACCCAGCAAGGGGGTACAATAGCAGTGCGAGTTACACAGAAGAAAGTGTTTCCACGCACTTGTGAAGGAGCCTAGTGGTAAAACCCCTCCTACTGTGTTTAGAGGAGAACAATTGGGATAAAGAAAGGGAATGGTAGCAAGGCAAACCCAGCCGGTTCCCAGCACCACGACAGGGTGGCATAGAAGATTCATCCTGTCACAGTAACATTATAATAAATAGATTTTTCCTATGTATGTATGTATGTGTGAGGTCCCCTGTGCTAGGCACTATGAAACACAGAGCATTTTACCTTTAACATGTACAACTTAAGATAGAGACTTTTAAAAAGTGATGTAGTATAGCTTTGAAGTCTATCAAGTATTAAAACTCAAAGAGTGACACTTTTGTGTGTGAGCCATGGAGATAAAATAATTCCAATTTAATGCAGCTTTGTTATAAAAAAAGAAAGAAAGCTTGATAGAACATACCCCAAGTACAGTATACAAAAGACACAAGCCACATGCTGAAATAAGTGATCAAACCAGTGGTTCCCAAACCGTGCGCCACGGCTTCCTGGGGTGCCACGTCGGTCTCACAGGGGTGCCGCGGCTTGGGCCTGTGGTAAGCAAGACAGGGGACTAATTGGTAATTATTTTGGCTTAGGGGTGCCTTAAAAAAATGATGGAGACCCCAAGGGTGCCTCGAACTAAGAAAGTTTGGGATCCACTGGACTAAACAGTTGCTCAGATGAATGACATACAGCGTAACCTGTTGCACTTTAATTTCAGGTAAATAATTTAGTTGGCTAATACACATAATTTAGTATATTTTAATGTCCAATAGTTGTCATAATTGGTGTTTCAGAAATCTCAATAGATTTCTCAGGACAGTGGGTCATCATTCTATTATGGTAGAAAAATGAAAGGTCACATATAGAAACATTTATTGTGCGTAAAATAGTTAGTGATTCTAAAATAGTGTTTGTTTGCATTTTTTTTGTGTTTGCATGTAATACCTGTTTCCACAATTTTATATTTCATCTTTTCTTCTTCAGCAGTCATGTTTTCGTCGTGTCCATGGTGATATCTAACTGGCTTACTAGTTGCAATTACCTGGTTACAAAAGAAAAGTGTTTCAGAAAACAAATTACTTTGTAATAACAAATAAAAAAGGCAAAGTACTGCAACATGTTCAGCATGCAAGTGTTATAGTCCACAAGCAGATGGGTAAACAGTTTTGCTTCCTACACTGACCTTCAATATATTTTCAGAGTACACATATATAATTACGTATTTATTTTCGGTCTAAACAACCTACACTTTGCTACTTAGTAGCTTTCTAATCCTAAAATGCACCAAATACTGTACTTTCAACTGACTCTGTGTTCTACACATGATTTATACAACGACGCCATTATGCTGTCACCTTGTCATCTATATCCTTCTTTATGCATGATAATATCTTATTATTTTCTGCAGCTGCTGTGTGACAATGACTGTAAAGCAAAGCCAGCTGCCTCTGTGCACTTTCAGTCATTTATTATCAAGCAGTGACCTTATTGTGCCCTATTCCATTTCAGGTCTAGTACATGTTTTGTTCTGCTTACTCAATGCAAAAACATCAAAAGCTTCTAAATAAGACTTTACCTGATAAACATTTACAGCATAGCCAAATATGAAATTGCTTATAAAAATATATTATAATTTATAACAATGAACACGTAATATAATATAATTGATTTCAGAATTAAGTGGCATGGCTTCTTGTTTTGTGAGAAGTCTTCTGGATTTCCATTAGTCAGGAAGTTTTGCTGAATGCGTATGCAAGTTACTTTTTGGATAACTCTATGCAGGTTACTGTTTGGGTAACTGAACCCCTACCTTTCTGAGAGTTGTGTTAGTAGTCTGAATGTTGGGTGATAGCCTTAATGGTGCTGTAAAGACACCAGGGCAAGTCTGCATGCTGTCCTGCAGCTACCCGTAAAGGAACGGCTAGAATATTTGCATCAGCATAGGCTCATTTCCTCAACAGCAAGTTAGCTGTTCACTGTAATACCCTGCATGTTTTGATCATTTTTTATTTTCCAGTCGCTATTTGCCCTGTGGAATCTCACTGCCTCCTAACTTATGTATTAGAGTGCCTCCAAGGATCCTCATCACCCCTCATTGGCAACACACAAGTTTTTAGGATGTGACACAAAATAGAATCAGTTTCTTTGGGTGGTACCAGTTAGAAGAATTAAGATTTGTGTTCTCTTTCCCTGGAACTGATCTTGCTGGCAACCAATACTGTCACCTGTGGACTTTGTAAGCTTTTATTTGGACAATATAATTTACACTTTAGTTTTAAGGTGCTGCTATATAAGTTGTTACAATTTTGGTTGGAGAATTGCAGAATCCAACAACCTTTGCAGTTTGCAATCCGATTTTAATTTTAATATCAGTAGAATTGAGCAGATTCAATGGGAATTTAACATTCAAAAAACTAGAGAATTTACTCATAATGGAGTTAAATATTTGATGGGATGTAACAATGTTGAGAAAATATTTGGAAGCTAAAATAATACCAAGGGAGTTAAGAATCAACAAATCACTCATATTTTATTTTAAGAGTGATGATTTTGAGGAAGTGGAATGAGTAGATAGAGACGATTTGATATTCTCAGATGGAACTACTAGTACTACATAAAATTGAGAATATGTCCCAGATTGAATTTTTACAACAGGTCTTACCCCTTATCAGAATTTAGAACACTATTATTCTTTGGAGAAAAGGACAATAGAGAAAGTTGCAAAAAAATGTCGGAAGAGTTTATCGTTATTAAAGTAAAAAAAAAAATAACAGAGATAAGAGATACTATGAGAAGTTAAAGAAGAACATACCCTTCAATGATCAGGCCAGGATCTTGCTTTCCAACTCTATAGAAGACCTATATGAGGATGGTCCTATCCCTCATAAACATAGAACACAACTTGAAAAATACAGAGACTTACCATAACAACACTCCAGTCACAAAGAGGATCAATTCTTTTACGTACCACAACTTTGAGAAAAACAAGGACAATGATTTAAATGAACTCTGAGTGCTATAGACTATTTCATGACAACAGAGAGGTGAAATATAGCAACAGATCCTCAAAAGAGAGGAGAAATTATGAAGTGGGAGTAAGATGGAAGAAGACCCAAAGAAATTAAAATATTTTGATATGGAAATTTACATGTATGAGTCCCAAAGGTTTGATATAGGCATAGAAGAACCTAGAAGAACTAGAGGATTACTATATTGACCATGTTTTATTTCCAGAATTTTTAGAGGAAAGCCAATTTTCCAGAATGAAAAACAGATATTCCCTCCTCAGAGACAAAATACAATAATCATCCACTGTAAGGCAAAAGTGTCACTCACCGGACCGTGAGTGCCTCTTCCCGGACATTTAGGAACCGTGGCCGTCCTCCATCCTGAGGGTCTGCGCATGCGCAGCCCTTTCCTATACCTCAGTGTATGTCCCTTTAACTCAATTGGCAGATCAGGCAACACTCCCTATATTAAGCACCTGTGGTCAACACCACGTTGCCTGATCTTGGAGTCTCATTCCCCATGAGTCTCTGAAGGTGTTCCTATGTTTCCTCGTGTATTCAGCGCTGCTGATTCCTGTGGTTTCCAAACCACTTCTACCTCTGTGGTTTCCAAACCACTTCTACTACTGTGGTTTCCATACCACTTCTACCATCAACTGTATCATCGTGACTGTTTGCTGATTCCTATCCGCTGCCTCCGTGCACTACAGTCTTCTATACCACTTCAACGCTATCATATTCCATTGTGACTGTTTGCTGATTCCTACCCGCTGCCTCCGTGCACTACAGCCTTCTCTCCACATCCACTCACCTGTTCATCATCAAGTCGGTGAGCTGATTCCTATCCGCTGCCTCCGTGCACTACAGTCTCCAGCTGGTAACTCGTCTGTGTTCATCATCGCGACTGTTAGCTGATTCCTATCCGCTGCCTCCGTGCACTACAGTTTCCAGCTTGCAACTCGTCTGTGTTCACCATCGTGACTGTTAGCTGATTCCTATCCGCTGCCTGCGTGCACTACAGGCTCCAGCTTGCAACTCGCCTGTGTTCACCATCGTGACTGTTAGCTGATTCCTATCCGCTGCTCCTGTGCACCTCAGCCTCATCTCATCTCTCCTGTGTTTTCCTCGAGACTGCTGCTATTATTACCATCTGCTTCTCTTCGTGATCAACAGCTCCTGGTCTACTCTGCTCTCCCGTGTTCCATCGCTATTGGTACCTGTTGGTTGCTACTGGTTACCTCCGTGTGTCCGCAGAGCCCTGCTGCTGCTGTCAGCGCTATCGTCCACCCGCTGCTGATCCGCACTCCACGCCTTCCTGTGTCCGGCTGGTCTCTACCCTCCTGTCAGCATTGGATTGGTATCTCATCAACTACTCCTCTGCTGATCATCTCCATTCTCCTGGGTCCTCCATGAGTCCAGTTCCACGTTCTACTGATTCCTGTGGATTCGTGTCCTTGTTGGTCTACTTACCTGTGCGCTGCACCTACTAGACTCTTTCTCCAGGGACTTCTCATCCTGCCGGCCTCCTGCCGCTCAGGTATCACTGCACTCCTATCTGACTGCCTACTTCTGAACCACGGTATGCATACTTCTCATTGACTGTGCTGGTGTATTGCATACCTTGCTGGACTGTGTTGGTTCTCCTCTGGAGTCTGCTATCCGCTGAGTCTATTGCCATCATTGACTGTGTTATCTTGTGCTGGATTACTTCAAGAGACTTTCTATATTTGCAGACCTGTTCAGTCATTTATATATATTGTGCATATTATTGTGGATCGTGTTTAAGGTGCCCGTGTACATCCTGTGTTGCAGCCTCTCCCCGTACACCTCCTCACATATATATTCAGTGGTACAACTTGCTGAAGGCAGACCACTGATCCCTGTTTCCTGTATCACCTGTTCCAGTATCCTCTCACATAGCAGTGGTACAACTTGCTATCGCAGACCACTGACTACCCGGATACCTCCACTTGGATTCCATTCCTTCACTCAGACAGCGGTACAACTTGCTCTCCGCAGACCGCTGACTCTCATCACCTCCTCGTTGCTGTTGGACATTCCTCCTCACTATAGCAGTGGTACAACTTGCTATCGCAGACCACTGACTACCTTCACGTGTCCTTGTCCATACAGTTCCTCGTGTATTTATACCTCCATATTACCAGTGCTGCTAGTCATAGACTTTCCTGAGCATCTCATCATCTACTATTGCCTGTTCCGTGATCACCCTGCTACCAGAGTACTCTATTACCATCTACGTTGCTCTGGTAAGCCTACCACCTGGTGATCCCTGGGTAAAGACTCCTAGTGCCCGTGACAAAAAGGAACAAAATAAAAAGAGAGAAGAAATTTTGGTGAGATTCAACTTATTCCAATCCATTACAAATTATTGGGAAAGGCCTTATCTAAGAGTGACCTAATCAAAGTGTATATAGAGTTGATTAAATATGTTAAACGTTTAACTCTCAAAAAATTGTTAAGAATGATGCACCCAGTGCAAGCTTTAAGTATTCAAAATTGACTCAGAATGAGCATCCACCGTCAGGGGGTATGATACACGCAAATGTAAAAAAGGATTCCACATTTTATCCCTCCCACTTTAAGGGGAATGGCCTTTAAACCTTCTCTAGATTGATACAAGATGACCTGAAAGCACTTGCTAATAAACCAATCTGAACGTTTTCTATTTGAACCCAATTAGACAAGAAAGCCTTGAAAGGAATGTTGGGACACCATAATACAATTATTAAGTGATCTGAAAAAGATGGAGAAACAGTAACAATGGACAAGGAACATTATTTAAATAACATTGAGAGATTGCTATCTCATGAACTGATGTACAAACATTAGCCATTTACCTCACCAACAGTTTTAAAGTAAATATTTCACAATTACTGACAAAAACTTTAGGAACAAAGATAGTAAACAAACATGAGTTTGAATATTTGAACATTACCCATCCAAGGATTCCTTACTTTTACTTTATACCAAAGTTGCATACGAATGTAAAAATAACCCCCAGAAAAAAATATTTCAGAGATAGGATCTTTAAAGTCAGGGCTGTCAAGTTATGTGTAAAATTTCTTGTAGAAATTGGTCAGTCAACATCTGTCATACCTGAGAGATTTAACTCAGATGATACAGGTACTTAAACATTATAAATGAGAAGAATGTTTCTTTTTAAGGACAGTGGGTGTGTCATCCCTATATACTTCAACAATGCATTCTCAGGGTTACAATGCAGCAAAGTCATTTTGGAGAACATGAACGTTGCAACAGAACATAGGTGGAGTTTGTTGTGAAGAATATTTTATACTATTTTCCATTTTTTAACACTTTTATTTACAGATGTAGTGGACAGCCATGGGGACAAACGTTGCACAAAATTATATAAACCTATTTATGGGTCTATGGGAGGAATAATTAATTTGCAACAGTAACCCCTTTTGGTGCAGTGGTATATAATTGTGTTTTTATTTGGAACGAGAATTCTAATTCAATAGGATACTTTTCAATTGCAGTGAAAATAATGTAAAGTTTATGTTTAGTACTAGCCAAGAAAGAACTGAACTCATACTCTGATTACAGAAAAAATATCTTTCTGAGTGATATACACACTGCTAGCTATAAATATTGTATGATATACATTGCCAGCTGTAAACATTGCAAGCTATACACAACTACACCACCCACTATAAACATTATCACAAGCTATAAACTTCATGAGCAATAGACATTTTGCAAACGAGCTTAAACACTGCTAGCTATAAACATTGTTACCTATATGCAACATGTAAAAGAGCCTTAAACCAACAGAAAAGAAATGCTTAAACCTACACACAAAAAGACGATTTTGGCTACAAGGAGAACAGATACATTTAGTCAAGAAATATCCACAAGAACTTCTATACAAGGATAACCAATATATTTTTGAACTTCTGAACCCCACAAGGTGAGCCACTTTCCCTCTCTTCTCTACTACACAGTACAGCAACCAAGACCTTGAACACTCTCAGTAACTCCAGAAGGAGGTCTAAAAGAAACATCTAGATGGCCACCATTTGTCTCCACATCCACACAACAGCCAAGACCAACATCACCCAGATAAGCAAGCACCCCAGACCCTTCTTCTCTCAGTCCATACAGGTACACTCAGTACACAACACCAATGCTACTATACAAACCTCCAACAAACCCTAAATTGCAGGACCGGAACCCCTGAACTTTCCTTCAGGCAGCAACCACCGCACCAGATCCTTCACTCACAAGCACAGACAGTCCAGAAAACTTTTCTCCTAAAATAGTTTTCAAAAAACACCCAAACTTAAAGAATAGTTTTGTTCCAACAGTTCCCAAAAAATATTCAGACTACAAACTCCCATAGTTTTTTAATACTAACATAGGGGCATTCCTTTAGAATTTGGCAATATTGGTAATATTTAGAATTTACATTACAATTTAATTTTCGAAATTTTCACAGATTGTATTGCTATGGATTCTTATATTATTTTAAATGTATTAGTTTGGTATTTTACATGTATCTTAAGATGAACTTTTATTTATTATATCTTATATAATATCCTCAATATTTAATAGTTTTAAAATCTGAAATAATACTTAACTTTTTCGAATTTTAATAAAGTGATTTTAAAAAATGTATTGTATTAATAAATGTATGGTTCCCTTTCTACATTCCCTCGATCTTTAACGAGGTTTAATGACATTATAATAGCTATAAGATTTTATTTTTTATTTCATTATAATACATATAATAATGTTTAGGACTTGTGACACTAACAATGTATGTTTTGTATTTTTAATGTATTTTCAAGGGACATGACAAGCTATCTTTTCTTCCCATTTAGACCTTTGGTTCCTTGTCTCCTCTGAAATTACATGATTGTATTCTGATTTTCCCTGTTCCTTCTGATTTTCTCTGTTTTCTCTAAATTGAGCTGCTGATATAAAATAGTTATCTAATTGTCTGGGGAAGTGGAAGACTTCCCATTGGGTGCAGTATCAATGGTACTTTCGAAAGTAGATGAGCTTAACTCTTTATTTTGCTCATTAGTTTATAAGCAATACATTTTTATGAGGATATTAGTTACCAAGAAACTAATTTATGAGCACAATCTGTGGCATTAACATTTTTATCACATCAGTAAGGGCTTTAACTTAATATATTTCTATTCATTTAATTAGTTGCATATTAATTTCAACCAATCAATGCTACTATAAAGGAGATCTTCGTCTGGTTGCAGGAATTATGCCTCTGAGGAACTGGAACCCAGGGAAATTGGCAGTTTATAAACACTTCTTGGATATATAGATCAGTGGTAGTCACAATGTTGGCATTTTATCCGTGTCGGTATTTTGTCCATGTAGCTATTTAGACTGTCAGGATTCTCTCTCCATGTCAGTATTTACACTTTGGGGTTTTTGGTGTCAGTATTATTTTTGTCTGTATTTTGACCGTTGAAAATTCGTATCCAACCCATATAGATAATGGTCCACTTTTCTGGGAATTGAATATGGGGGATTTCCATAATGCATGATTAGCCATAGTCCAGAGAATAAGGATTATCTAGGCACATGAGAAAACAGACACTGATCTGTCACTATGGTTTCCAGAAGCTGAGTCTTTAGTTGATTAAGATACCTTCAATCATATACTAATTTAATGTATTCTACTTGATTACAGAAACACATGTCTAAAAGAAGAGTTAAATAACTTCCTACACGCACGCACACGTATACAGTGTGAAAACATAATTAGACAATTAAGCAGTTTAGTATAATTCGCCCAAGGTTAATTACACAACTATAGGCTTAGTGAAATATTAACTAAACAATGATAATACATAGTTGCAGTAGTTATTTTAAGACTAATAGATGGGAATTGCGGAACTTTGAAAGTCCCCAAATTTTAGTGATTATATTTGATAGCATTATTACTAAGTAAATCACTGATCACACTATGATTGGTGAAGATTTATCACTATGGAAGAAGGTGTAAGCTGTGATCTTTCGTGCCATTTTGCAAAATATTACATGTGCTCATAATTATCTATTTTCCTTTTGTATAACTGTGTTATTTGGGGCTTTCACTGATGAGAAATGATGAACAGTGGCTTAAGAGGGAGCTGCTATGCTTCTGACTGTATCTGTTTGTAAGCATTCATATTGGATAAATTATTTGAGCAAGGCATTCTGCCACTCCATCATATTTGATTATTAATAAGGAGAATGATATGTTTATTTTTAATGGGAAAAGGAGGTTTAAAAGATTTATGGCGAACCTGATACATCAGAGATCACTCAATAGGAGCACAACTATAGTGTTAAATACAGAATATGCACTCCAGATCACCACATTAAGAAGAAGTGAGTAAGAAGAGAGGTGATTGCTGAAAAGTGTTCACAATTATATTCCATCAAATAAAGTATTTAGTATTTTCTTAACAGGTCTGAATGGGAGTAATTTCAAACTAAGTGTCTTAAATGTTCACCTGGCCTATGTCTTGTAAGTAAACAAGACACAGATCAGGAGGTAAATGTATCATACCCCGGTTTTTTCAACTCGTCGGGAATCGGCGAGTTGACAGCTAAATTTAAAGCGGCGCTGGCTTGTAAAGGCAGCGCTTACGCTTTATAGTATTAGGGGATTTTCCCACACTAGTGGGGAAATCCCCTAGTACTATAAATAGAACAACCGCAATGAGCTAAACTCATTGCACATCGGAGCTCCTACTGTGTAGAAGCTCCGATACACAATTAACTTAGTTAATTGCATTAGGTCTATTTATGGTATTAGGGGATTTTCTCACTAGCGTGGGAAAATCCCCTAATAATATAAATAGACCTAGCGCAATGAGCTAAGGAGCATCTACTGTGTAGAAGCTGTTTGCGGTGGTCCTGCACTTTTTTTATTTTTCTTTAATCAAGCAACAAGATTCGGGGATCTTACAGATATGGGGCCCCCCTGGCTGAAGAACAGAAGACTGCAATAAACAATGCTTTCCCCCTGGGCAAAAGAAAAGAAGACATTACAAGCAGGACTTTTGGAATTACAAATTTATTTAGGATTGAAAGCTAAAAATATGTGGTGTAAATGAGGGTGTTTACTATCGTTATTGTGGGTTTATTATTTTTAATGTTAGTGGTTTTAACCAGGGTGTTGTGGATTTGTAAACATTTTGTTTTGTGGAACTACAGGTCCAAGCCAGCCCTGGGTGTCAGGGCTTGTTGGCACTTGTGGTTCTCCAAGTGCCAACATGCCCTGGCTGCCGTGGGTATGCTGGTGCTTGTAGCTATACAAGTAGCAGCAAGCCCACACTATTAAGGGCATCCGGGCTGGCTGGGACTTGTAGTTAAACAAAACAAAATGGCTTATGTTTGGTTTTTTATCACTTACATCACCGTTATTACCCTACACCCACCGTCCAGGGGTGTAGGAAGAGCCTTAGTGATATCAGCACTGGGCTGGGTGTCCCTAGGGGGGGTGGTCCATTCATTTTTTTGGCGATCCCCACTCCCTAGGGAATCCAGCCCAGCGCTGAACAGCCTGGTGTTGGTTAGTCATTATGGCAGGGGGACCCCATGCTTTTTTAAAAAAACAAAAAACTTTGATCTATTTTTTACTGTTTTGACAGTTGCTGGAGCTCCAGCAGCTGTATGACAGTACAATGTAACAGTGATGTGTTTATACAACTCGCTGCTACAACACAGGAGAGTTACCTGACAGGGGAGTGTTTTATATCGCAGCAAATCGCAAGAGATGACCAGCGATTTTGAAGATCAAGGTAAAAATCGCAGCTTGATACATTTGAGAAAATTTTGACTAAAATTTGCAGCGATTTTAACACGCTGAAATAATCGGACCTTGGTACATTTAACCCCTGGTATTTGTGTAGGGTGTTATATACACCCAAAGAGAAGAGCTGCATTGCTATTTTTGTCATTGCTGAAATACAAATATACAAGTCCTTGCAGGCTTTTTTTCTGAATTTGCACCAATAAGTGTAGGGTGTTATATACACCTAAAGAGAAGAGCTGCATTGCTATTTTTGTCATTGCTGAAATACAAAAATCAAAGTCTTTGCAAGCTTTTTTCTGAATTTGCAGCAAAAAGTGTAGAGTGTTATCCAAATGGATTCACAGCAGCACACAGAAGAGCAGGAGCAGGAGCAGCAAGCAGCTGCTGCCACCAGTCCTGATGATAGTAATTCCTGTACGTCATCTGGTAAAGCCTATGTAAAAGTACATAGTCTTTTTAAGTCAGGGAAACAAACGTAAAAAAACACCTTTTACTGTGGTCAAGAAAAAAAGAGCTGCAATCCAGGCAAAGTTATCTGCCGGAAAAAAAAAAATTGCCCACATGCCATTCTGCACACACAGTGGCAAAGAAGGAATGAGGCCTTCGCCTTTCTCTATGAGTGCAAGATCTAAAACTGTTACTGAGGCATCTTCTTGTAAGGTCACTCGTGACCAAGAAAGACCAAGTAATACGGACTCCAAAAGTGGTGCCCAAATACTTTTACCTGTAAAAGCCGATCTGGAAGAAAACAGTAAGGCATTAGAGGAAAATGTATGCTCAGAATCAGAAATGACATCAATCCCTGAGGAGAGTCCATCCACGAGTGCTATGTGTAATCGTAACCATTCTGATAGTGTACCCATAAAGAAGTCCCCTTTCAGCATTTTTGCTGATGTGTGCCTGAACAGCCTGAGTGTAGCCAGTAATACACCAATTGAGGATGCCACTTTGGAATTTGAACAGGATGAAGGGGAAATTTGTGTAGCCAACGAGGGCGCTAATGAGGATGTTAATGAGGATGATGTTGTTTGTGTAAGTTCTGCACCAGTGGAAGCAGTTCTGGCACGTGACAAGAAGAAGGCCATTGTCATGACATAACACAAAAAAATCCACTTTTTATGTGTGGAATTATTTCTACCCAAATCCTGACAACAGTTGTCTAGCCATTTGTAGTGTATGTAAAACCACAGTCAGTCGAGGGAGGGCCCTTAAACATCTAGGAACCTCATCCATGTTATGCCATTTGACTCAAGTTCATAACAAGGTGTTGGGAAAATCTGAAAGTTAGGGTAAAAAAATAACAACAAGCCGTGCATTATCAGCTAGGACCCTTCTCTCACCTACATCTCGATGCCTGCAATCTACACCCACAACACCGAACTCATCAATATCCTCAGTAGCGATCGAAGTTAGTCCTGCATCCAGGTTGCTAAGTACTAAGGCTCGATGACTCCTGCACTATCCTTGATTCCTCTGATGAATTCTTGAGCGTTAGTCCCACTGCTGCTGCTGTTGCTGCTGCTGTTGCTGCTGCTGTTGGTGAAAATTCATCCCAGAAGCAGACCAAGAAGTAGACTACTAGTAGTTTACAACAATTGACTGTTAAACAATCCTTTCCAAGAGGAAGCAAGTATGAAAGCTGTCACCCAGTCGCAAAACAGATCACAGACACCATGGTGACTATGCTAGTATTAGATCTGTGTCCAATATCCAGTATTAATGCAGCTGGTTTTAGACAATTACTTGAGGTATTGTGTCCCCGTTACCAAATTCCATCATGACACCATTTCAGTAGAAAAGCTATTCCTCATGTTATTATTGGGCTGCAACATGCCATTCTACCCACTGTACACTTAACCATAGATATGTGGACAAGTGGAACAGGGCAAACTAAAGATTATATGACTGTGACAGACAGAGCCGGATTTAGACCTCATGGGGCCCTAGGCAAGATATTGGTTTGGGGCCCCCCCTGTGCCCCCCACATGCCCCCCCCAGTCCCCCACACGCCCCCCACACCCCCCTGAAACAATCCATAGCATTATATTTTTTTTAGCATAGCATATACTCCTATAGTTAAGTAGAAGGGTAAACTGTGTCCCGCCGCACATCACGCTGCTCCTCCTGCATCACCATGCGGCCCCTCATTACTGTCCCTCTCATCACACTGTGCTCTCCTTTATCATTACACTGCATCACACTGTGGTCCCAGCAGTTAAAGAATAATGTCCATGGACCCCATATTTTGTCAAAGGATCTACCAGAATTTTGAATTATACTAATCATATGCTCCATACGATGAATATTAAGCTCAGTGGTCGAAGTGGAAGTTTAGAAGTGGCGGTATGAAAAATGTAATGAGAATGTAAACAAGTGAATGGAATTTTATTATCTTACAATGAAGGCAGTATGAGAAGTAGCGGTATGGCCTACTACCATATACACCCCACTTCCACCACTGCTTACCTTTCAATTCACACAAATTGTACTTTATCTTTAACTAAACTTAGGTATTAATCATATTTAACATGTCAAGAAACTGCAGTTCATGGTTAGCAAGCCCAGTAATAAAAAACAGCAGTCTCCTATCACTACCACGTCACAGACCGTCCGCCACTACAGTTACTGACTGCAGCCCTCTACCTACAGAAACATGAAAAAGCGCTGTAATGCAATAATCATGTTAAGTCTTCTGCTTGAATCCCATAGTGCAACATTTAAACAAGTCAGACCTCCTCATAATATAAATCCCACCAGATTCAGGATAGTTGGCAGACTGCCCTGCTCTCTCCTACCTGTTCTCGTCACTTTCACGGTTTGTGGCTGCTGGTGTCTTTAGATCAGGTGCTGCTTGTCTGGATCCTGGAATGGTGGAGGCCCTATTTGGAAAAAAAAATGGGTACACAAAATTTAGTAAACTAGAACCAGCCCCAGTGTTAAATCAATATAGCACCCACATTTTATAAGTAGACCTCTCTCCAACCAAAACATTAAATTATTAGCATAAACATTTAATAAATAGACCTATTTCCCTACAACCAGCTCCAACATTAAATTAATAGTGTTACCATTTAAAAAATAAACCTATTTCCCTCAAACAAACAGCCCCTCATACACACACATAATATAAATACACTGGCCTCTCACACACACATAATATATTAATATAAATGGTGCCTCTTTTCATTTTGAGGTAAGAGATGTCAGAATTGAGGCAGCGGGTCATGTGAGGGAATAGATAATGAGCACGTGTCATGGAGAATATCAAAGAAAAGATAGTGAGTGTTGTAAGGGTATTGTTGGCTGAGGAGGGGCTGTGTGGGATACAGACTTCTAACTCACATGCCCCCCTCTGCCCAGCACCTTCACACATGCCCCTTCTGCCCAGCACCTTTAGCCACACATGCCCCCCCTATGCCCTGCAGCTTCCATCACACATGCCCCCTGTGCCAGAGCAGCTTCCATCACACAGGCCTCCTGTGCCAGTGCAGCTTCCATCACACATGCCCCCTGTGCCAGCGCAGCTTCCATCACACATGCCCCCTGTGCCAGCGCAGCTTCCATCACACATGCCCCCTGTGCCAGGGCAGCTTCCATCACACATGTCCCCTGTGCCAGAGCAGCTTCCATCACACATGCCCCCTGTGCCAGGGCAGCTTCCATCACACATGTCCCCTGTGCCAAAGCAGCTTCCATAACACATGCCCCCTGTGCCAGCACAGCTTCCATCACACATGCCCCCTGTGCCAGCGCAGCTTCCATCACACATGCCCCCTGTGCCAGAGCAGCTTCCATCACACATGTCCCCTGTGCCAGCACTGCTTCCATCACACATGCCCCCTGTGCCAGAGCAGCTTCCATCATGCATGCCCCCTGTACCAGCACTGCTTCCATCACACATGCCCCCTGTGCCAGCGCAGCTTCCATCACACATGCCCCCTGTGCCAGCGCTGCTTCCATCACACATTCCCCCTGTGCCAGACCTGCTTCCATCACACATGCCCCCTGTGCCAGCGCTGCTTCCATCACACATGCCTCCTGTGCCAGAGCAGCTTTCTTCACACATGCCCCCTGTGCCAGCGCAGCTTCCATCACACATGCCCCCTGTGCCAGCGCAGCTTCCATCACACATCCCCTCTGTGCCAGCGCTGCTTCCATCACACATGCCCCCTGTGCCAGCACTGCTTCCATCACACATGTCCCCTGTGCCAGTGCTGATTCAATCACACAGACACTAGCACCCCTTCTTACCTTTTTCTACGCGAATACAACAAGGAACCAAAATAAATGCTGCAGCTTCTGCACGGATAACATAGACTTTCAGCAGCCCGCCTTCACTGTGTGTACCATGTGACCAATCACATGACCCTGTGATGTCATATTGACAAGCCAGGGTACCTACGCTGAAGGAGATCTAGCTACTACCCAGCCTCTACCCCTAGCTCCTAACACTGTGCCCCTCACCCAATTCGCTGCAACCCCCCTCCCCCTCGCGGGGGGGAGTCACGAGTCAGGGGTGGGGCCGAATTTTTTTTTTTTTCCCCTCTCTTGCCCCCCCATCTGGAACCCCCAGAGAGCCGCTAGGCCCTAGGCAGGTGCCTAGGTTGCCTAGCGGTAAATCCAGCCCTGGTGACAGACCACTAGGTTGGTGATTCACCTTCACCAGCAGGTACAGCAGCAGCATGTACCCAAGTACGTCACATTTGTCTGAGGCAGGCTTCTCTGTGTATCACTGGCTTCACTAAGAGGCATACAGCTGACAATCTGTTACAAAAACTAAGGGATGTCATTGCAACATGGCTTATCCCGCTTGGACTGTCCTCAGGATGTGTAATTTCTGATAATGCCACCAATATTTTGAGAGCATTACAGCTAGGTGAATTCCATCACATTCCCCTCACACAATAAACTTGGTGGTGCAGAGCTTTTTTAAAAATGACAGGGACGTGCAGGAGATGCTGGCTGTGGCCCGTAAAATATCTGGACAATTCCAGCATTCGGCAACAGCGTGTAGGAGATTGCAGCAGCTGTAAGAGCAATTTAAAAAACGTAACTTTCCAAAGCGACCCAGGGATGATGCAAATGACTCTGCACCAAATTTTGACATCTGGTCTGGTCTAAAAGAATTGACCAAAAAACGTGAAACCTCTGCTGTAACTCCACCTGATCCTACTATCAACATCCAAAGGATGGTGGAGGATTATTTTCACGACGGCATAGAAATAGACACATTAGACAGTTCCTTTACATACTGGGAGGAAAAAAATGGAATTTGGAGATCCATGTGCCAACTTGCTTTGCACTGCCTAAGCTGCCCACCCTCCAGTGTATACTCGGAAAGAGTTTTTAGCACAGCCGGGAAGGCCTTTCCCGCCAATTACATCAAAATACTGAAACTTCTCTATCGATGGATTCCAGCGGTGATGAATTAATAATGTGTGAGGATGATATACACACTGATGAGGGTGAGGATGAGGCTGAGGATGATGACAACAACATCTTGCCACAGTAGAGTTCATTAACAGCACTGTTACCATAGGTGGCATAAGGCCATTGTTACCTTGTTTCGTGGGGGCCCGAACAAACCAAGCACTTCAGCCACAAGGAGTGGCACTTTTGTGGTTGGAGTGCTTGGTTTGTTAAAGTGTGCATGTCCTTTTTAAGATCCAGCATAAGGGTGGGTGACCTGCGAGGTGGTCAAAATTTACAGCAAATGACTTGAAATTAGTGTTATTGAGGTTATAATAATGTGGGATCAAAAAAAGAGCAAAATTATGTGATTTTTTTTTTTTTTTAAAATCCAGTATTTTTATTGAAATTTTTTAAGATATAAACATACTAAACAACAAAAAGAAAAGAAAAACAATCGCATACATATCAGAATTAAATGACGGAATTTACAAGATTACATTAAAGCATAATAATAATAAATGTGCTATATTCATTCAGGATCATACATCGTAAATGCTTATACATAAGTATGTTACACATGCAGGGTTTATTACATGGACTCAGATACTTATTATAAGAACTGCGGTAGCCATACATTTAAGTAGATAGAGCATCTGTACTAGATGACATAGGATAGAATGGAGACTCTAACCATCTGTACCATATATTCTCAAATTCCTTCAGAGCCTGTCTGCTAGTATAAACAAATCTCTTGTGCCTTATGGTGGTATTGACCAGTGCCTTCCAATTTTTAACCGTGGGACTCGTCGGGGCCAACCACAGCCTCGCTATACAGACCTTAGCCAACATCAATTACTGTGAAATGTACATTTTTGTCAGTTTATTAACTTTCCCCTTCAATCGGAGCCCAAGGAGACAAGTGGCCGGTGAACTAAGAGACACTTCAATTCCAGTAACCTGAATACATCTCCTGATCCTTCGCCAGAAGATTTGTATACATGAACACTCCCATAGAAGGTGCCAAAAGTTAGCATTGATCGAATTGCATTTCGGACAGTTAGGGGTAGCATCCGGGCGAAATTTTGCCAATCTAGTAGGGGTAAAGTAGGCCCTGTGTAAGATAAACACCTGTATTTGTTGAAATTTTAATGATGAAGTATAAACTTTAGTACTGTCTGTAACCATTTCCCACTCCTTGTCTGATAAAGGGCCAATATCTATTTCCCACTGATTCCTCAAACCATCCAAATCATCTGCAGTGGATTCATACAGAAGACATGAATACATTCGAGAGATCAGACCTCTATAACCCAAGGCCTGTAATTGTTTCCTCAGTGGATCCACCCCAAACACCAAAGTCTCCCCTTTAAATTGTGTTTCTAGGGCGTGTCGTAACTGAAGGTAAGAATAAAACATTGTTCTGGGTACAGAGAATTCCCCAACCAACTGTTCGAAGGATTTAAATACATTTGTATCATAAAGCTGACCTACCGACACCACACCCAACCGAGACCACTCCCTGGCCCTCTTCACTGTATTCAACTTCTTAAATTTCTTTGCCCCCCAGATAGGAGTATATGGATCAATGTCAGTTTGTTTCATTATTTTATTACAGATTGTCCAAATCTTAACTGCCTGAATCAGGAGCGGAGGAGCCCGCATACCAAGCCGCCCCGCCAGCAGTGACTGTAAGGGAGTGTGATTAGAATTAAATTGGTGTACCAACACCCAATGTAGCTCATGGTAATCGGGGTCCGAAACCCATGCCTTAAGGTGGACCAATTGAGAGGCAAAATAATATAATTTCAAGTTAGGAAGTGCAAATCCACCAGAAGATCTGGATCTATACAGCGAGCTGAGCTTGACCTTAGCCCTTCCCCCTCCCCAAACCAATGAAATCAAATAGCTATCAATGCATCGGAAAATGGAGGGTGGAATATATACAGGTGACTGCTGGAGTATATATAAAAACTTTGGCTGCACCATCATCTTAATTAAATTTATCCTACCGGAGACAGAAAGTGGGAGCTTCTTCCATACATGAGTTTTTTCTTTAATGTATTTGATCTGGGGCCGCAAATTAAGTTCTACATATTCAGCGGGGGTATTAGAGATCCATATTCCCAAGTATTTGAATTTCGATGCCCATTTTAACTGTAAGCCTTCTGGCATTGTCACGGGACACTCCCATCCCAGAGGGAACACGCTAGATTTATCCCAATTAATTTTTAGGCCGGAAAAAAACCCGAATCCATCAACCACCCGCAGCAAATGTTTTAGGGAAGTGTCGTGATCTGAAAGGAACAACAGCATATCATCTGCATATAATGCCACCTTATCCTCTCTGTGCTCTGATCTAAGTCCCACAATTTCTCTATCATGCCGGATCTTACAGGCCAGCGGCTCTATTGCTAATGCAAACAGGGCCGGAGACAACGGGCATCCCTGTCTAGTACCCCGCTCTAATTGAAATTGTTGAGAAAGATGCCCATTGACACAGACCCGCGCCACTGGATGTGAATACAAAAGTTTAACCCATTTTATAAATTCCGGGCCCACTCCAAATCGGGACAATACCTCCCACAGGTATGGCCACTCCACCGAGTCGAACGCCTAGGCTGCGTCCAAGGACACCACAACTTCGCTCTCAGAAGAGGGTGACCGCACCTGCAGGAGAGTATACAGCCTTCTAAGATTGATAGACGTGGACTTGCCCGGCATAAATCCCGTCTGATCCGGATGAATTAATTCCAGCACCACTCTACTTAACTTCAAAGCCAGTAATTTTGCTAGAATCTTAACATCATTTGACAAAAGTGAAATCGGGTGGTAGGACGGGGTACAACAAATCTTTCCCTGACTTAGGCAGCACCACCACTATTGCCTCTGCAAAATTATGTGATTTTAGCATATTTTAGCAATTTTTTCCAAAAAATACAGATCCAAAACCAAAACCTAAACCAAAACACACGAGGGTGGTTTTTCCAAAACCAAAACCAAAACCACTTCACGGGGGTCAGTGAGCATCTCATATATATATATATATATATATATATATATATATATATAAATATGTATATGGGTTTGTATCTATATATGTGTATGATTTGAGGCTATCTCTAGAAGTGAAAGTCTGTTGGGCTAAAAGAAGTGCAGAGAAGCGTTCCTGTGTTTTCAGCACAAATTATGCTCCGAGTAAGGTTTATTCTTGCTATTTCATAAACTAAGATCACTGACATGCTGTGTGATTTTAAAAGAGTTTATCTCTAGTGGATAAAAATATTTACTAATAAAGAGCAAAATTAAAAATGTGCAGTAATCCACGACACCTATTCAGACTTCTTCTTCTATTGTTTATAATTTCCTAGATGGAAGACAGATAATTACAGCTCATTCAAACTTTTAAAAGGTGTTAATAAAAAACAGAGAACATGGCATAAAGCCTAATCTCCATTTATATGGGTATACCAATAAAAAATGCAATATGGGTGTAATGTACTGTAAACAACTATCCAATTTATATAGCTTTGAATTGCTCTTCTTTTTCATTTCCATTTCCTATATTCCATTTTTGCCTAAGCTTAAAGAAGATAGGAAAGTCTTCCTGTATGAGGAAGGGTATATCTCAAAGTGGGTACAGCCCAAAATAAGTCCTGTAGTTTGGAATGGGAGCAGGCAATGAGTGTGGATGAGAAGTGCAGATCTTGGGCAGAACAGCGGGTTTGAGAGGGGAGCATTTTAAATTTGATTCCATAAAATAAAGACAATCAATTCATGAACTGACAGAGCAGAGCAGCAGTAGAAGAACGTATGCAAGGAAAATCAGTCCTACTGCTGCATTGAAACTAAATTATATGGGTGAAAGTCTTGGTACAGGATAACTGGTAACAAGGGAATTGCAGTAGTCAATGCAAGATGCTATGAATGCATGTTTTTGCAGTTTGTTTTGTTAGATATGTGTATATTTTGAAATGTTTCTTACATGTATGATTTGGATACAGACTTCATGTGAAAAACAAATGATGAGACCTAAGCGGCGATCTTGAGGGGTAAGGTTAATTTCCTGCTATCCACAGATACAGGGATTGGCAGCTTCTATTGACTGGTGGGAGTATTTGTAGCTATGTTTTTTTTTAAATAATTGATGTGGTGAGAGGACATCCAAGATGAAATAGTAGAGAGATTTTCATTAACACAAGTCAACACAAATGTTGAGAGATTGAGAGGTTTTGGTATCATCTGCATAAAGATGATACTGAAATCCAAAGGAGATTATTAGTTTTCACAGAAAAAGTGATATGGATAGAAAACAGTAGATGGTGTAGCTCCAATCATTAAGGAAGCAGAGTTGAGGGAGATCCAGAGAAACAAACACTGAAGAAGTACTTTGATAAGTAGAATGAGCACAAGAATAAGACAGTGTCTTGAAAACCATGGGAATACAGTGTTTATATGAGAAGAGCGTGCTAGACATAGATTTTTTTTCCACCACACAAGATACTTAACCTCTCCCGTGAATGTATTTATCCTGTATCTTATAATTTGTTATCTTTGGGAAGCTGATACCAAAACACATAGTTGTACGGATTCATATAGTATACATTTTAAATGATGCACAAATGGATTTTATACAAGAAATATTTAAAAAATAATAAACTTTTTAAGATTTGTATTAAGATTAGAAAAACTATTTGATTCAGGGCCCTCTTGTGTTCAGCAAAATATTTGCATAAACCAAAGATATGTTTAAAATGAAATGTAAAATTATATCCAACCAATGTAAACATCAATGTTTATATTATTTAAATATACTTAGGAGGTTTCTTAAATAGCAGAACTCTGGTTTTTATATTATTTTGCTTTATATGTATTATGTAATGTGTTATGGAATGTTGCTGACTGTGTATTGTATACTATTGTAAATTTCATGTATGACGCTGCGGACCTTTTGTGGTGTCTTATAAATAAAAGATAACAAAAGCAAATCTCTCTTTATGTCTATTTCTCGCATATTCTTTTCACAAGGACTAGGAGATCAATTCTGTATTAATTTATTTTTTATGGTACCACTTCAATGATTTATTAAAAAAACCTACACACTAGTTAGTTGAGTTCATTTTTTTGGTGTAAGTAGGTTTTTTTTTAAGCTCTCTGAATAAAGTTTCAAGCTTTAGAACATATTTTTTTTAGCTAAATAAATGCTTGGTAATTGCCTCCAAATCTGCTTGTAAAGTATTACAGAACTGTATCACAACTCTAATATGTTGAAATCATATGTATAGGAGATGGACCCCAAATATGAACCATGGTTCAGACGTCTTTGTTAGATTTATTAATGATTGTAATGTGATTTTAAAAGTATCAAAAGAAATATGTACAATTTGAAAAAGTTTTTTACTGAAAGAAAAACAGAAATTATATTAGATTCCCAAGGACTGTTTTCTCATAAAATTAGGATTTAGAGCAGATATGGTCCATAAATATGTTGGAAAGCAAGAAAATCGCAAGTTGATTTCTATGTGTGACACTATCACAAGTGAATGAGCTCATGTTCTAATCCTGTAAATGATTGCAATTTCAATGTATGAAGTGTATAAAACCTTGGTTTGAGATCTGATAATCAGCAACATCTTGATTTGCATCTAATATCCATCTAAGCTGCAATATCATTTCTTGATTTGCCATGTGTCTTGGAATAAAGCTGTGAAAAGAATACTGACTTCTGAAACACCTATGTTAGGAAGTGGTCTCAGGTATCCAGGTGTCTAACAATATGCTTCTTTCTATATATATAGGGATGTAGTCAAAATGTCTACAATAAAATTGTCAACTGAGAAAATGTCTACACCATAATGTCAACTGAGAAAATGTATACACGGTTATAATGTTGACTGAGATAATGTCTACACAATTATATTGTCAACCTATAAAATGTATACACAGTCATAATGTCTACACTGGAAAAATTATGACATCTAAAATGTTGACACATGACATTGTCGACACGTTTATAATATCTACATTGTTGTAATTACCACATACCTAATATCTACACATGCAAAATTTTGACATCTAAAATGTAGACACAGGAGAATGCCAACACGGTCATAGTGTCTACACTTTTGACATGCTCAACAGATTTAAAATATCAACTTTATATGGTTAAATTGTCAACATCATATAGCAAAATCTACAATTTGTAGTATGTGGCAAAGTGCAATTCATATAGCACATGTGCATACAGTTATGAATGCTCATTGACAGCCATATGTTCTGCATTGACTTAATGATCATGTGTTGTCATTGTATATCATTAAACATAAATCAAATCATTCTAACCATGTTATTGTAAAAATGGATGCACTAAATCTATGCAACTGAGAGCGGAATTGTTTTAGATTTGGATTTATACAATGAAGAAGATGATAGTAAAACTATGACTCATTTTTAAAAAGTTGATGCTAATAATTAGCTGCTCCCTTTCAATTGCCATGATCCCTTTTGGATTACTAATACACCAAAAAGACAATTCTGTAGAGTAAGAAAGAATTGAATAGATAAAAAATTATTCTAGGCCAGGCATTATTTTTGGATTTTTTTTTTGACAGCGGTTATTCTAAAGAACGTCTGACAAAATGTTTAGAAGAAACAAAAGGTATGGATCAAGACATACTGATTAGGGAAGTAGGGAAAAAGGGAAGAAAAAACACAGTTCTATCATTTATCACAACATATAAAATTGAAGCTAAACAGATTAAAACCACATAAAATAAAAAATGGAATATTTTATTTAAAGGTTCTTTTATATATATATATATATATATATATATATATATATATATATATATATATATATATATATCCTTCCAGATGAACCAAATATTATTTTTAAAAGAGCAAATAATTTGAAAAATCGATTGACCTGTACTGATTTGATACAAAAACTGAAAACTAAGACTTGGTTAGAAAGATCTAATGAAAGGCTTTTTTCTTTGCTCTTATTGCAAGGCTTGTAAGTTTGGTCAGAAAGCACATTTTTACAGATGCCACAAATAAAACCTATAAAATAAAAGTTGTATGAGCTGCTAAAACTATATGATATATCACTTGGAGTGCCCTTCTCCAATACGTTGGAAAGATAACTAGAATGATTTATGATTAAAACAAGGTTCAGACAGCATATTCTCAATATTTAAAAAGGCTTACTTACACATAATGGACCTGATTCATGTTCAAACTAACATCCACTTATGTATCTTGTGTGAAATAACTGCGCATGCTCAGAAACTGATTTTACACAAATGGAAATAATTGCATGCAATCCATGTCGGAATGAAAATTGCACTTCCAACTGTCTGCGACTGGAGAGACAGAATGGGGGAAGGAAGGGGCAGACTAATGTAGGCTATCTACAGTAAGGATGTGCCGAGTCTGGGATTTCTTGTAAGTACGCTTGTTTTCAGCTATATTATTTACACCAGCTACAGGGCAAGTGTAAGTGTAAGTGCCGACTGATAGTGATGACTGACATGGCATTGTCTTTGTCTAAACGCTATGGGCCTGATTCATTGGTGATCCTATATGCCATTTTTTGCTTATCTTAAGCAAATTCACCCTGTGCTTGCTCAGAAAAGGGAGATAAGCAAAATCCACTGTGTAAGTGAAGAACTTCTTAAGTTAAGATGAAAATCCATGTCACGGGCACTAGGAGTCTTTACCCAGGGATCACCAGATGATGGACTTACCAGAGCAGTATAGGTGGTAATATGGTACTCTGGTAGCGGGGTGATCACGGAACAGTAGACAGCAGATGGTAGAGAATGCTCGTGGAAAGTCTATGACTAGCAGCACTGGTAATATGTAATAATAGTACACGAGGAACTGAATGGACAAGAGAAACGTGAGGGTAGTCAGTGGTCTGCGGATAGCAACTTGTACCACTGCTATAGTGAAGAGGAATGTCCAGAAGTAACGAGGAGGTGATGAGAGTCAGCGGTCTGCGTTAGCAAGTTGTACCGCTGTCTAGGTGAAGGAATGGAATCCGGGTGGAGGTATCCGGGAAGTCAGTGGTCTGCGTTAGCAAGTTGTACCACTGCTATGTGAAAGGATACGGAAACAGGTGACTCAGGAAACAGGGAACAGTGGTCTGCCTCTAGCAAATTGTACCACTGAATATATATGTGAGGAGGAGCACGGGGAGAGAAATGCAATGCAGAGTATACACGGGCACACTGAACTTGATCCCACGATGATATGCACAATATAGTAATGACTGAACAGCACTGCACAATAATACAAAGTCACAAGAACTATCCAGGCAAAAGGTAACACAGTCAAATGATGGCAATAGTCTCAGCGGATAGTAAACTCCAGAGGAGAACAACTCAGTCCAGCAAGATATGCAATACACCAGCACAGTCAATGAGAAGTATGCATACCGTGGTTCAGGAGAGCAGGCTGGCAGACAGAAGTGCAGAGATACCTGGACGGCGGGAGGCCGGCAGAATACGAAGTCCCAGGAGGGTAGAAGCGGTAATCTAGTAGGTGCAGCACACAGGTAGGTGAACCAGCAGGGATAGAAACAAATACTCAGGAAGCAGTAGTATATAGAACTGGACACCTGGAGAACACTGAAGAGTAGAGATGATCTAGACGAGATGAAAGCAGCGGGGCGTTGATCCAATGCATACAGGCGAGTTGACACAAGCGGAGAGATTGTAGAAGCACGGAGAGCGGATCAGCTGGCTGCAGACGCGAGGAGTACTGGAGGGTAGCGATGAGCAGGGAACTGCAGATACACGGAGGCAGCGGATAGGAATCAGCTGGAGCAGTCACGATGAAACACGGGAGAGTTGAGGTGAGCAGGATACTGTAGATACACCGAGGCAGCGGATAGGAATCAGCTGGTGCAGTCACGATGAAACACAGGGGATTTGAAGTGAGCAGGATACTGTAGATACACAGAGGCAGCGGATAGGAATCAGCTGGTACAATCACGATGAAACACGGGAGAGTTGAAGTGAGCAGGATACTGTAGATACATGGAGGCAGCGGATAGGAATCAGCTGGTGCAGTCACGATGAAACACGGGAGAGTTGAAGTGAGCAGGATACTGTAGATACACGGAGGCAGCGGATAGGAATCAGCTGGTGCTGTCACGATGAAACACAGGAGAGTTGAAGTGGATTGCAAACTGAAGTAGCACAGAGGCAGCGGATAGGAATCAGCTGGTGCAGTCACGATGAAACACAGGGAAGATGAAGTGGTCTGGAAACCACAAACGAACAACAGGAATCAGCAGGAGCTGAACACACGAGGAAACACAGGAACACCTTCAGAGGCTCATGGGGAATGAGACTCCAAGATCAGGCCACGAGGTATTGACCTCAGGTACTTTAAATAGGGAGTGTTGCCTGATCAGCCAATTAACTAAAAGGAACATGAACTGAAGGTTGAAAAGGGCTGCACATGCGCAGACCCTCAGGATGGTGGACGGCCACGTGTTCCTAAACACACGAGAAGTAGCACTCACAGTCCGGTGAGTGACAATCCATCTTAACTTCACTCTTATCTCCCCATCTCTTCTTAAAAATAAGCATCATAACTTTTGCACAAGATAAGATCACTAATGAATCAGGCCCTATATGTATGTATGCCATTAGCTATGTGTATATAAGTAAGATAGACTATAAAAAAAGCATTGTGTGTACAACACACAGTAAAAGCATCTTTATGTATGTAATAAAAAATCCAAATTGTTATTAATTATTTTACTGTTCAGAGTTGTTCATTTACCTTATAATATTAAAAAATGTATGTGTTCTGATGTGACCTTAAATTGCACATCAATTTATGATTATATTTCAGCATGATCTGCCTGTCTACGTGCGGCAAGAAGCGTTTAGGCAGAGTTACACCCAGATTCAAATGGAAATGCATCTTGAGATACTCTTGGATTTGAATATGGTCAAAACTATGCTTAAGTTCCGTGCCCAGTGTGTCTAATCATTTTTTGGAATTGGAGCATAAGAATGCCAGTGAAATAAAATATATGACAATTGAAAGAGTTTAATCAGATATTCAGGGAGGTAATAGAGAAAGAAAATTGGCACAACGTGAAACTTTCTGGTTTCATGAATTAAAATTGTTGTCACGTAGGGGATTATACATAAAAATGTATTTGGGGGCTTTTTATAACATGTATAAAAAGATTAATTATACATTAGGATTTTATATTTTGACAATACAGAGCTTTTAATAGTAGGTTCTTATTGATATATGGCTAAGAAATATTGTATATGTTTTTATGCCCTCAATAAGTATAGAATAAATAAAGTATCCATTTACCTATATAGTGTTTATAAAAATGACTTTCTCTTTCCTATTCCTTGACTATGATCTTAACCAGAAAATATCTAAGTTTGTTTTTCTGCACATAGATTTGAAATATACCTCTTCATATATTTGAGTAATGTAAATTTACTAGCAGATTTAATAATTTATTTAAGATTCATAATGGGGAGTTATCAAGTACCAAATATCTGGTCAGCCCATACAGCCCCAGTAAGTCTGAGGATTTATGATTAGTATATAAAGGCCTATAGGGAGGTTATTATGAAACATCAAGTTGCTAGACAAAGCACATCTGTAGTGAGGATGTTATCTGAATATGAAGGTTTAGTCTAAAGCTTAAAATCATTTTTCTTCAAGGTTAATATATAAAAGACAGAAAACTACTCATTGGGGTGCTATTATGAAACAACAAAGCCCATTTGCAGTGAAGATATGAGTTTAAGGATCAAATTTGAAGTATGAGGTTTTAAATATTAGGTCTGAATCTTAAAATCACTCTTCTTCTAGACTAATTTGTAAAAAAAAATCACAAAAGAAAGAATATCCCTATATTTCATTTAATAGGCATGTTAATTACTTGAAATCTGTTTGTCTTAATGAAGTAATTAAACCCTCTAGCAATATGAGGATACATTTAATCTGGGATTTCAATGTCGGATGAAATACCAGTGTAAAACATTAAGCTGGACAAAGCTTGTTTGTATCGAAGGGGAGACTTCATTTAAAGTGGGATTATACTCAGTATTAATAGCAACAAGGAATATTCCTTGAAATACCCTAAACTGAATATCTTTTAGATACATTAACTACATAGACACCTATGTGTTGTAACAGAATAATTGAATCTCTTCAGAAAATAATCACACATAAGTTGGGTATCCATATAATTAGAGATGTTAACTGATCACCGTGTTCTGGTTTAGGTTTTGGATCTGGATTACCTTTGTGTTTTGGTTTTGGCAAAACCGCCCTCGTGTGTTTTGGTTTTGGATCTGTATTTTTTTGAAAAATTGCTAACATATGCTAAAATCACATAAATTTGCTCTTTTTTTTGTTCCTACATTGTTATTTACCTCAATAACACTAATTTTCAGTCATTTGCAGTCAATTTTGACCACCTCACAGGTCACAATATTACTTTCATACACTTTTGGACAAATACTGCAGTGACCTGGCTGGATGCTAAGCGACAGAGCAATGACTCAAACACATGGCAGTTCTTAGCACATCTATCACACATTTCCACACAGCAGTGTCAGTAAAGAAAAGAGGTGCAAGATGGAATTGTCCTTGGATCATGAAATCAGTTATGTTTCATTTGATCGCTCCTCCCGTTCCTTGGATAACTGTGGTAATTCTACAGCTAATGTACAAGAGACCCTCAAACGTTTGAAAGGGATGCCGGATATCCACAGAACTCTTATTGAAAACAACATTTGCTCTGCAGGGAAGTCCATGTCTCGCTTTTTTTTCTTCCTGCTTCTTTGGACGTCCCTTGGTTGGGACAAGTGAGGCAGCTCCTTCCCTTGCAACTGGACTACACCTTGGTTTTACCTGGATGTTGGACCATTTGAGAGGGAGCACCATCTGAATGGACTTAAACCAGACTTGTGGAAGCCAATAACTGTCCCCAAGCACATCAGAACTAAAAACATTGAGGCATCTGTTCCAGAACTCGCTGCTGCAACAACAAAACATGTGTGGGAAAATGTGGCCTCTAAGAGGCTGACTAATAGACACAAAGACATTGTATGGATGGCTATCCAGGGGGTTCTGCCTCAGGACATTCATGCACTCCCGGAATCTGTGCCGATATGTCCACTGCCCCTTCTGCATCACCAGAAGGGATACAGCACAGCGTATTTTTTGGGACAGCCCCACTGCACAGGAACTGTTGGATGCTTTGGAGCATGAACTTAAGGACAGTGTGCCTAGAACTTGCCTTTCATACCATTCTGTATTTTATGGATTATTTCCTGGGACCCACATCATTGGGGCAATCCAGGAGGCCTGGCACTTTATGAACTGCTTTAAGGACGCTATTTGGCTTGCCAGGAATCGCCTCATCTTGAAAAGGGTGAAGATGACCATCCAGGACTGTCGCAGGCTGATCCACAGTCTACTAAGAGGCTATGACACCATTGACAGTCCTGAGGAAGTGGAAGATGATTCATTTTCTGTCTCCCACTTCTCCTTCTCCCCCTATGTGTCTGTTTATTCAATAAAACCTTGGGCTTGTGTCTCCCCCTCCCTTACCCCTTCCAACTCATTGCCCCATCACTGTTTGAAGTTTTGTTGAATGTTTTGCCCTAATTTAAACACCCTTCCCTATATTTGTGTCTGTCTCAATAAAACTTTGGTCTTCTGTGTACTGCTGTGAATCCATTTTGATGAAACAAAACAATGTGACTGCCAGCCCTAGTATTTGTATTTCAGCAATGACAATTAGCAATGGAGCTCTCCTCTTTGTTTTTAACCTATATAACACTGTACAATTTGACTGCAAATTCAGAAGACCAAGCCTGCCAGCCCTAGTATTTGTATTTCAGCAATGACAATTAGCCATGGAGCTCTCCTCTTTGTGTGTAACCTATATAACACTGTACAATTTGACTGCAGATTTACACCAAGCCTGCCAGCCCTAGTATTTGTATTTCAGCAATGACAATTAGCAATGGAGCAATGGAGCTCTCCTCTTTGTGTGTAACCTATATAACACCGTACAATTTGACTGCAGATTTACACCAAGCCTGCTAGCCCTAGCATTTGTATTTAAGCAATGATAATTAGCAATGAAGCTCTCCTCTTTGTGTGCAACCTATATAACATCCTAAAACTTGACTGCAAATTCAGAAGACCAAGACTGCCAACCATAGTATTTGTATTTCAGCAATGACAATTAGCAATAGAGCAATGGAGCTCTCCTCTTTGTGTGTAACCTATATAACACCCTAAATTTGACTTCAAATTCAGGAGGCCAAGCCTGCCAGCCCTAGTATTTGTATTTCAGCAATGACAATTAGCAATGGAGCTCTCCTCTTTGTGTGTAACCTATATAACACTGTACATTATGGGACTGCAGATTTAGAAGACCAAGCCTGCCAGACCTATTAATTCTTTCTATTTTAGCAATGATAATTAGCAATGGAGCAATGGAGCTCTCCTGAATTTCACTGTAGACTTTGAAGAACACTGCTACCCCCTCTTCTTTCTATTCTATCTACAATGCTGCCCAACTGCTCTACAGACTGCCAAGAACTGTGCTATCCCTTCTCTGTGAAATGATGCTGGATCGCCGTGGAGCGCGGTACTTATAGAATCCAAAACTTGAAAGATCCAACATAACAATGACATTTTGCCTCGTTTTCAATTCCGAGGGTGTTCGAAAGTAGCTCGACTTGGTACTTTCACGCGCCCTCAGTACTCGGATCTTCTAAGTTCGGGTGTGTTCGGTTCTCGGAGAACCGAGCCTGAGCATCTCTACATATAATGTAATCCCTGGAGTAACATGTTAGTATGCAGACTTGTTAATTTAATATTGTTTGAAGTAAGACTTTCATTTTGTAAAGTACTATTATTATTCCAAAACATCTAGACTGGATAAACTTGGAGTAAAAAATCATAATGCTGTTAGCCGAAAGGAAGGTTTTGTAATTTACCCCTATTATGAATATTAAACAGCAATCAAATGATAGCTTCTTTTAAAGATTGTATTTTAAAAAAGGATCGAAATTTAAGGACAGTTTGTACTGGAGACCTATTGTATGGCATTAGTGGAAAAGGAAACTAGTCGCTTTGTACATCTTTGGCTTGATTAATAAGTGGAAACATGAGTTGATCCCTTATTAAATGGTTAAGAGGCATAGCATTTTATTTTTCACTGATTGTTTTAAGCAGTACACCTTATATTTCCCTTTTTATTTTTCTGCTTCCTCCTGTGTTGGGAGATGTTGTTATATACAATATATATATATAATATGAAGGAGACTGAAAGAGAAAGGGATAACGTTTATTTCTACATGAATATATCACAATGACAATAGTTGAGAAGAATAAACTTTTTCCATTCAATTGAAACAGTACACACTATTTCATTATTTTTACTTTCATGGTCCATCTTGTGCTAAGGGATATGTTTTCATTGGTTTGACATACATGGAATGATGGTGCAGAAATAATTTTCTGTCCTTGGGTGGTAAGACCATTTATTTTATCTTTTTGCTTGCTTTATCGTATCCTCCTAGTGTAGATCTGAATATTCACTAACCAAGCAGGAGAGATGGCTGAAAACACATAAGGAGGGTGATGGTCATTGACTAAAACAAAATGATTGACCACCTGGCAAGCAAAATTGTTTTATGCATATACCTAATTGCTTTTTTTATATTAGGGAGACGTTTTATATCAGCTTCTGCACAGAGGTTACAAATTAGGTTCCCAATTTAATTTACCCTCCTTATTTTGGCATAAAACCACTTGTACCTGCTTCCAGACACTTCCTGGATCACAGAGTCCGATCTGGAACCGCTCACTGACCATCCCACCAGGCGACTTGCAAGACCTCTGCCAATAGCATATCAGTACAGGAGGACACATGGTGCCGGATCCTGATCTGTCAGTCCCAGCCTACAAGCAGAAGCCTGGGTTTCCAGCCCACTGGAGAACTCAACAAGCTACAGGATGCTGCTGGCACAGTCTTCTAGCCCTCATTGAGGTGACAAACCGGGAGAAAAATTAATTACCTCCTGCCCCCAGTCTCCTTATTTCACACAGTGATATTCTGTCACTGTCTTCCATATTCCCCACATAGCCCTATACTAACAGCTGGCCCCCAGATGCTCCTGGCATCATCCCACTTCACCTATCAACTATATAGGGGAGTGCCATGTACTACACCCAGCTGAATCCTCACAAATCCCCCTATCCCCTACATTAAACCACCCTTCCCACTCCGTTTCCAGTGTTCTCTTACTCTAATACCTAACCTTGTCTCTCTGAAACCACCATCAAATAATTCTCCCAAAAAAGATACCACAGTGTGGACAACTTTGCCAACCATGTAACTATCTGTACTTGCCAGGACCCTCTGGTTAACATTAGTTTTACTCCCTACACATGCCCTTCAGGCAATTTCCTAGAATTTTAAGGCGTTGAATGTTCCGCAAAGCGCACAAAGCTCTTCTTACTTTCCAGCCACTGAAAGGTGACCTAATTTTTCACCCTGAGCTCTATTCAAACAAATTCTGTTACTTTCCATGCATGTGATGCCAAACAGAAGAAACACAGGGTGGCCATTTGGCTTGCTTGCGAACTCACATTTAACCCTTTTGAAATCCATAGAGACAAAGATGGCAGTTCTATAAATTTAAATGGTAAATTGAACAACCTGCTATGCATGTTTCTAAAAATATATATGCCTCAAATAATGATAAACATAATTTGTTTTAGGAAATTATACTCAAGGCTATCTTACCTGAGGCAAGGGGAACTAATAGTCAGGGGATACTTTAATGCTGCCCCCTCAATACCCTACACAGATCTTATTTTCTAGGTACCTTAATAGAAGATTTTCTAAAACTCCATAATCTTTATGAGTCATGGAGAGTCACAGAACCCGTGTCCAGAGACTATAGCTTTTACTCTCCACCTCACAATTCCTATTCCGGAATTGACATGATCCTGCTTAGCCATAACCTCACCCTAAAATTATCTGTATCCCACATTTTCCCTGTAGTATGGACAGGCCACTTTCCTAACACTGCAAACCTTACTAACATCACACTCAATCCCTCCAGATCCATCTGGAGGATAAATGAGTCCCTCTTACACGATTCATCTACTCTCAACCAGTTGAATACAATTATCACTCAATACTTTGAAATCAATAATACCCCCAAAATCACACCAATGTTACTTTAGGATGCACATAAAGTAGTTCTGAGAGATCATGTTATAGTGCTAGCCACCAGAATATACATAGAGAGACTAGCCAAAACAACTTGGCTAGCACATACCCTACAAAAATTAGAAGAACCTTAGCACAAAACTAACTCAGATCCCAAACTCCTTCAGAAAATTAAAGTAGCCAGATGCTGCAAACAAACTCAAATGGCTCAAACAGCTATATTACGAAAAAAAAGGGACAAGGTTGCAGGATCCTGGCCTCTAAATATTGTGCTAAAATATCGTCCAGAAACGTTCTGGCTGTTACGGATTTATACTGGAATTGCAAACATATTACTCAAAATTATATCATTTCACACAATATCAATCCATATCCGCCAAACAAAGTCAAGAATCTCTGAGTAACAATTTCTTTAACAAATAGAATCTTCCCAAAGGGTGTTTGCCAAAGTCAAGATTTTGGCAAACATCCTTAATGACAAAATCTCTACTGAAAAAATTACACAAGTTGTTAAAGCCCCAAAATCAGGCAAGGCACCAGGCCTGGACTGATTCTCTGTTGCTTACTGCAAAAATTGATCATAGGTACCATGCTCCTCCACCTTCACACCTCTTTATATCTCAATCTTAGAGGGCGGATCTTGGTCTAAGTAAGCCAGTCTCTCAATTAAACATAAAAAGGGTAAATCATCTATGATTTAAATATTTAAATACATCTATACACAAATATACTAACAGATTCAGATGGACTTTATTCCAAGAAGACTAGCAAGAACAACACAAGGAGAAACATTACCTGATTCACATTCTAAACTACAGAAAACCCCCAGCAATTATACACTTGCTTGATGCTGAGAAGGCTTTCAACATGATATCCTGGCAATTTATGTCCTAAACCTTAAGACACTTTGGCCTTTCCCTTCCCTTCCCCTCAGCTAGAGTTATGGTTAATAGTTCCCCATCTGACGTTATCACCATTAGAAACGATACTAAGCCTTGTTATCACTTGTCTCCCCTCATATTCGGTCTAGTAACAGAGCCACTGCCGGCAACAATTAAATCTCCTCAAGGCATCTGGGGTGTGAAGGTGGGAGACATTGAGAGTAAAATATCTCCTTTTGCAGACAATATCTTATTAATCATATAGCAACCCAGAATATCACTTCCTATCCTTTTTAAAATAATGGACATCTACGGTAAATTATCTGGTCATAAAATTAACTTATCAAAATCAGAAACCATGATATTGAACATGCCGCCTTTAGAAAAACAACATATCTCATCCTAATTTGACTTTAAATGAAGGGAAAAAAGATTGTTTACAATATTACGCGCACCTATGCTAAGAATTTCTGGTCTCTCTTCTCTAGAAACAAATCAGACCTGGAAAGATTTATTAAACTGGGCATGATCATTGCAGCTAAAATGAATATCCTGCTCAACTCCATTACCGATTTCAAAATACTAAAAAAAAAATAACTACTGTTAACATGAGGCACTCCCTGGGTATTGATGAAGGTATATTATAAAAGGATCTGATAACGAACCCACATTTCATTAATAAAAATAATAATGATGTAATAAAATTAAACTTTTATTGCTAATCCTTAAAATGTTTCAAATTAAAAGCAAAATATAAAATGCCAACATAAATAGAGGCTGTTCAATTCGATGGCAAGTGATATATTCACTCTAGCTTATCAAAGTAATATTATATATCAGGTTCAGATAAACTTGCAAACTCCATCATTTATAAAAAGGCTGTAATGATTTCAAAGCCTTATGAAGCTGGTAAATTGTATGTGATTTTGAAACTCATTTTCAATATTAGGCAAATGTAATGAATGTTGTTTCCTCAATGTACTATTCACACAATTCAACCATATTTCAAAAGATAGCTAGGCAGATCCTAGAAATTATTGCATCTGTATCACACCACTAGCTCTGTGTGTGATGTGAACCAGCTGGTCAGAATGTAATGGTGTCTAAGAATCTGTAGTGTCAAACCATCTCTTTCCATTCAACCACATTAATGTATTTGAGTAAAATACAATGTTGCAATATAGTAAGTCTGTTAATAATCTGGCAACTGTGCTCTTCATGCATTACTATATAATGCCACACACTCTGTTTTAAAAGTCAGATCCAATAACTACAGCAACAGTTTATCTTGTATTTTGCTGATGTTCTTTCAATAACAGTCATGCTTAATCCTAATTTTTTTATTTCATTGTTTTAGAACTTGTCACAGTAACAGTATGTATTTTAAAATGTTTGCAATACTTGCTTTCTCACTGTAGCAAGTGAGCATATATCATTGTTAATAGGATATGGCACCATGTGCATCCGAACCACAGCATTCATGTCCAACTGTGTGCTGGATGCCTTAGATGTGTTTGAATACTGGATATAGTGCAACATTATGCTGTACTAATAAACCCTTAATATTTAGCTAAGGTTTTAGAAAACACCAATATTTATCTTGTGCAGTGGGTCCTTCCTCCCTTTTCTATTTGAAACACTCCAAGTTAGAGTGTTACGAGCCGCGGCTCCCCGACGGGCCGCAGCGGCTCACTTACGGTTTCTTCAGACGTCCCGGTCGTCATGGAGACGGCCGGGACGTCTGAAGAAACCGTAAGTGAGCCGCACCGCGTCCAGGTTGCCTGGGCAACAACCCGGACGCTCTGTCTCCTCTATTACAGCGCCCGGCCAGCGCTCCTGTAGCCGGGTCCATGCACACAAAGGTAGATAACTCTTTTATTATTTCCCTGTAATTGTGATGGCACTTTCGGTATTGCTGCATCTTTATTGAGCATTATCATGTCCTTTATACAGGGCATTATGGGCCTACATAGGGGTGAGTGGAGTTAGGAGGAGTCTTGCTGGCACTCTGCTGCTATTGGTGTCCCTTACTATTTAAGGCAGTGAGGACAGGGACTCACTGCCAGTTATAGCTTCCAGTGTAGCTAGGCTCCAGTTCCTAGTTCCCTGTTCCTGTGCTGTATTCTTGTTGGATTTCCCGTGTATGATCCCTGGCTTGTTTCTGGACCTTGTTGTTTTGCCTGTGACCCCTGACCTCGGTTCGTTATCTGGATTCGCTCTCTGCTGCTGGCCCCCGACCTCTGTTTGGATTCTACTCTGCCGTGTACTACTTCACGCTACCCCTGGGTTCCTCCCAGTCAGTGCACATATCATGACCCTCCGATCGTCTGCAGCCAAGTCTGTCCCCACCACTAGGGGCTCCAGCGAACACCAGACCTTTGGAGCAGACTCCGGTTTTGTCGTGCTGACTGGAGGGGTTCCTAACATAGAGTTCCTTATTTAGAATTGATAAACCTCCAGAAATACAAAACCCAACTCACCCTTCTTAAAAAACCCACAAAATTAGGTGGTACAGGCTTCCCAGACATCGAAACAAATTATTGGGCCCCTCACTTGAGCCAAATTGCAGTTTCCTTCACCCACTCCTGTTACTTTATCCTGGCTTGATACTGAATCCAAGCTCCTCAAACGTATATATTTTTTAAACCTCTGGGAGTCCCAAAGTCAGCAAGATCACACCTCGCTAGACCTCTCCCTCCACTCTGAACCTCTATCAAAATCTGGGGCAGATGTAAATTTATGCTCCATACTCTCCCCTGACCCACTTAAGAGACAACACAAACTTTCCCTTAGACCAGTCACATTCATATTCCCAATCATGGACCAGAACTGGAATATGTTTTGTCTCCGATTTCTTAGACGGAGGTCTTGGTTGACCTTTGGTGCTTTGCGAGAAAAATTTCACAATTTTAACCTTTTATGATTATGTCCATTTTCTACATTTCTTGAGAACAATCCCAACACATGAATCTCGTATTTCCACAACTCAATTTGAAATGATCTGTCTATTCTCCCCCTTACAAAGAGGTATGACCTCCACACTCTATGGAATCTTGCTAGACACAACACTAGGATCCCAATCTAGGCATGAACTTGAATGGGAGAGGGATCACCTGGAAGATGATTACTTGGCAACAATAAGGGAAAATTGCTTCTAGCTTTATTTTAACCTTTATTAAGGAAAATGCCTATAATACTTACATTAGATGTACTATACTCCAGATAAACTAGCTTTAATGTCCACAACCCCCACCTGTTGGAGGTAATGTGGCCAGACTGGAACCTTTCTTACATATCTGGTGGACATGCCCCAAAATGTCAACCTTATGAGATAACATCTGAGACCTCCTAGCTTTGCTCCTCCCATGTCAGGTTCTTAAAAATGCCTGGTCCTTCTTTTTATGCTATAATCTCGAAGAAGCTGACAAGCACTCAACTAAATTATCTTCCCATTGCCCTGCCACAGTAAAATACCTTATTGCAAATTTTTGAAGAGTTGAGACCCACCTCCTTAATTTCTTATAGTTAGATCAAGGCATACATAAAAAAAACCACCTTCAATTTTCAGGACAAGGACAACATTGTTAATGAGGTATGGTCCTGTTACGAGCCGCGGCGGTGCCCAGCCACCGCGACTCCCTTACCTCCGTCCCGACTGTCGCTATGACGACCGGGACGTCACTTCCTAGGCAACGGTCGGGACGCTGAGTGTGAGAGCTCCGCGTCCCAGCAAGTGGAACTGCTGGGCGCATGCGCATCTAGATAGCCTGCGGGCTAATTAATACAATGGGCTGTATTCTTGCAGAGCTAGGCTCTGATTGGTTGGGGTTACTATTTAAGGCAATGAGGTCTGCTTCCTCATTGCCGGTTATAGCTTCTGACTCCCAGTCTGCTGACCTGCTTGTTCCTGTTCCTGTGTATTGTATTCTGCTGAACTCTCGTGTATGACCCTTGGCTTGGATTTGGACTTCGCTCGTGTATCCCGTGACCCTGACCTTTGGCCTGTTTACCGTTTCTCCTGTTTGCCTGTGACCCTTGGCCCCGGCTTGTTAACTGGAATTGTAACTTGCTGCCGGCCCTTGACCTCTGCGTGGACCTCACTCCGCTTACCTGGGTTCTCCCCAGCCGGTTGTTACGATCTTGATGCCTTAGTCAGTATTAGCACAGGCTTACCTAGGGCGCGGAGTCTAACGGCCTTCCGGTCTTCACCAAGAACCACCGCAAGGTAGTGTGGGCTTAGCTGCCGAAGAACCGCAGGTCGCGGCCCCCAGATTAGCCTACTGACGTAAGGGAGAAAGTTCTAAGTGATGGCAGGCAGACAAGAAAATAGACAATGCGGTGCAAGTACAGGCACTAACCGTGAATTCCAGGCGTAGTAGGTCTGGAACAGAAACCGGTAGATCCACGGAGGCAATGGGTGCGTGGCAGGATCCAGAGAATAGTCGGTAACACAGCCGGGTCGGTACACAGAAGGTATCAGGTATACGGTGCCAGAGGGAGATCCAGAGAATAGTCGGTCACACAGCCGGGTCGGTACACAGAAGGTATCAGGTATACGGTGCCAGAGGGAGATCCAGAGAATAGTCGGTCACACAGCCGGGTCGGTACACAGGAGGTATCAGGTATACGGTGCCAGAGGGAGATCCAGAGAATAGTCGGTCACACAGCCAGGTAGGTACACAGGAGTAGGAGGAATAGAGGGGTTAACAGGGAGCAGGATCACAGGAGTCAGGACACAGGAACTGTAGCCAGGAACAGGAAACACATTGCTCTGACACAGGCAGCGTGTCAGAGCAGGGAAGATATAGGAGTTTGAATTCCCCGCCCAGGAGTCACATGATCAGCAGCAGAGAGAAGCAGGAAGTGCGGCAGCGCTAACGGAAGCAGCGCTGAAGACATGGACACCGCTGTCAGCTCCCGCTGACAGCGCAGCGGAACGGGGAAGGTAAGTTCCTAACAGTACCCCCTCCTTCAGGGGTGGCCTCCGGACAACCTATAAGGCTTTAGAGGGAACTTGGTATGGAAATTCTTCAACAAACTCGGAGCATGAAGGTCTCGTGCAGGAATCCAAGAACGCTCTTCAGGACCGTAACCTTTCCAGTCAACCAGGAACTGCAAGGAACCTCTGGAAATCCGAGAATCTAGAATCTCCTTCACCTCAAATTCCTGATCTGGTGCAGAAATAGCAGCAGGAGGTCTTTTAGAAGAGAAGAATTTGTTAACAACAAGTGGTTTGAGAAGGGAAATGTGGAAGACATTGGGAATCCTCAAGGTAGGGGGTAATTTTAATCTAAAGGCCACCGGATTAATGACCTCAATGATCTTGAAGGGACCGATAAATCGGGGAGCGAACTTCCTAGAAGGAACCAACAGGCGAAGATTCCTTGTAGACAACCACACTTTGTCACCAGGAGTGAGTAGTGGAGACGGTCTTCTTCTTTTGTCAAATGCTTTTTTACTGATGGCAGAGGTGTGGAGTAATTTGCGTTTGATAAGATCCCACCTAGACGAGAAGTCCGATAGAAGGGAATCCACTGCAGGAACCCCAGAAGCGGTTAACTCTTTGAAGGGTGGAACTTTAGGATGAAATCCCTGAAGAGCAAAAAAGGGAGAAATGGAGGTAGAGTCGTGTGAATTATTATTGTGGGCGAATTCTGCCCAAGGTAATAAATCAACCCAATCATCATGTTTAGCTGAAATGAAACATCTGAGGAATTTCTCCAATTCTTGATTCGTCCTTTCCGTGAGACCATTACTTTGCGGATGATATGCAGAAGAGAAATTTAACTTAATTCCACAAAGACGAGAAAAGGCCCTCCAAAATCTTGCCACAAACTGAGTTCCTCGATCAGAAACGATAATATCTGGACAGCCGTGTAGGCGGAAAATTTCTTTAATGAAGAGTTGAGCCAGAACAGGAGCAGAAGGGAGACCTTTTAATGCCACAAAATGAGCGGCTCGGGAAAGGCGATCGGTGACCACCCACACTACGGAGAACCCTCTGGAGGAGGGTAAATCTGTGATAAAATCCATGGAGAGATGACTCCAAGGTCGATCCGGAATTGGCAGAGGCTGCAGCAGACCGTATGGAGCCTGACGAGGGACTTTATTCTGAGCGCAAGTGGAACACGCCGTCACAAACTGTCGAACGTCCGAACGGATAGCCGGCCACCAATAACTACGGGAGATAAATTCCAAGGTCTTCTTTATACCGGCATGACCAGAAAAACGGGAGGCATGAGCCCATTTAAGGAGTTTAGTTTGGAGATGTGGAGGAACCAAAGTCTTCCCGTGAGGAATGATCACCCGAGTAGGAGTAGTAGCCAAAATACATTCTGGATCTAGAATAGACCTAACACTCTCTTCTTCGGTATCCATAGAATCAAAGGAACGAGAGAGGGCATCAGCCTTCTTGTTCTTGGACCCTGGTCTGAAGGTAATGATCATATTGAATCGTGAAAAAAATAACGACCATCTGGCCTGACGGGGATTGAGGCAGGATGCAGTTTGTAGATAAAGCAGATTCTTGTGATCCGTAAAAATAGTAACAGGAAATCTGGCTCCCTCCAAATGATGTCTCCAGGCCTCCAAGGCCAATCTGATAGCAAGTAGTTCTCTGTCTCCAATGCCGTAGTTTTTTTCGGTGGATGAGAATTTACGAGAAAAGAAGCCACAGGGAGAAAACTTTCCAGTAGAATTCTTCTGAGACAAAAAAGCTCCTACTCCAGTGGAGGATGCGTCAACTTCGAGAAAAAAGGGGAAGGAAGAATCTGGCTGTTGAAGAATAGGTGCCGATATGAAGGCTTCTTTAAGATACTTGAAGGCCTCTACCGCCTCTGGTGGCCAGGTCTTAGCGTTGGCAGATTTCTTGGTCAGGGAAGTGATGGGAGCAATAACAGACGAAAACCCTTTAATAAAGTGGCGGTAATAATTAGAGAATCCAATAAACCGCTGGATGGCCTTAAGTCCAACCGGTTGGGGCCAATCAGAAATCGCCTTTAATTTCTCAGGGTCCATACGTAATCCGGAGCCAGAAACCACGTGACCAAGAAAAGGAAGATGCGTTTTTTCAAAGACACACTTGTCCACATTACAGTACAGATGATGCGACCGAAGGCGTTGGAGAATCAAGGAGACATGATGGCGATGAGTAATAATATCAGGTGAAAAAATAAGAATATCGTCAAGGTAGATGACAACAAATTGATACAGGAAATCCTGAAAGACTTCGTTAATAAAATTTTGAAAAACCGCAGGAGCGTTACAAAGTTTAAATGGCATGACAAGATACTCAAAATGCCCATCGTGCGTATTGAACGCCGTCTTCCATTCATCTCCTTGTTTAATACGGATAAGGTTGTAGGCCCCTTTCAAATCCAGCTTAGAAAAAATTGAAGCTCCCTTGATCCTATCAAAGAGTTCAGAGATTAATGGTAAGGGGTACCTATTCTTTTTCGTTATGGCGTTGAGGCCACGGTAGTCTATGCAAGGACGCAATCCGCCGTCCTTCTTTTTTACGAAAAAGAACCCTGCTCCTGCTGGTGACGAGGATTTCCGGATAAAACCCCTGTTTAGATTCTCCTTAATATATAGGGACATGGCCTCTGATTCGGGTAGAGATAATGGAAATACCCGTCCTCTAGGTGGTGTCTTATCCGGCAACAACTCAATGGAGCAATCCCAAGGTCTATGAGGGGGTAACTTTCGGGCTGCTAGCTCGTCCTTAATACGATCGGACAAGCCTTGCCAAAAGGTGGCCACTAAAGCTTCATTGTTCCAACGAAGTTCGGCCGCCATAGTGCGAAATTGAAGGGCATACTGGCCCAGAGTAAGGGTACCCTGGCGCAGACGGAGGAGTCCAGAAGCTGCACTGGGGACTCGTCCGGGTTCATCAAAGATGCGTCTGAAGGTTTCCAAGAAAGTGGCACAATTATGGAGAATGGGGTCATCATGTTCCCAGAGAGGAGAAGCCCAGGCAAGCGCTTGACCAGACAATAAAGAAATAATATAGGCGACTTTAGTTTTCTGTGTGGGAAAGTTCCCGGGCAAGAGTTCGAATTGAATAGCACACTGGTTCAAGAAGCCTCGGCATTCCTTAGGATCCCCATTGAACTTGGGTGGGTTAGGTATGCGGAGTTGAGAGGTGGTGGGGGCAAATACAGCTGAACCGCTTGGAGCGGGGGCAGGCTGTGGGGCCGGAGCAGGTGGAGGATTAGGAGCTGCCACCTGAGCTGCTTGGAGCGTATCCAACCTGTTAGACAGAGTCTGCAGAATCTGTAATAACTGTTCTTGATTTTTCCCCTGTTCCTCAACCTGAGCCGCTAAGTTATCCAGTAGTACTCTCGCAGTGGGATTCCCTGTCGCTTCCATCAGTTAGATAATGGTCAGAGCAAACTGTTACGATCTTGATGCCTTAGTCAGTATTAGCACAGGCTTACCTAGGGCGCGGAGTCTAACGGCCTTCCGGTCTTCACCAAGAACCACCGCAAGGTAGTGTGGGCTTAGCTGCCGAAGAACCGCAGGTCGCGGCCCCCAGATTAGCCTACTGACGTAAGGGAGAAAGTTCTAAGTGATGGCAGGCAGACAAGAAAATAGACAATGCGGTGCAAGTACAGGCACTAACCGTGAATTCCAGGCGTAGTAGGTCTGGAACAGAAACCGGTAGATCCACGGAGGCAATGGGTGCGTGGCAGGATCCAGAGAATAGTCGGTAACACAGCCGGGTCGGTACACAGAAGGTATCAGGTATACGGTGCCAGAGGGAGATCCAGAGAATAGTCGGTCACACAGCCGGGTCGGTACACAGAAGGTATCAGGTATACGGTGCCAGAGGGAGATCCAGAGAATAGTCGGTCACACAGCCGGGTCGGTACACAGGAGGTATCAGGTATACGGTGCCAGAGGGAGATCCAGAGAATAGTCGGTCACACAGCCAGGTAGGTACACAGGAGTAGGAGGAATAGAGGGGTTAACAGGGAGCAGGATCACAGGAGTCAGGACACAGGAACTGTAGCCAGGAACAGGAAACACATTGCTCTGACACAGGCAGCGTGTCAGAGCAGGGAAGATATAGGAGTTTGAATTCCCCGCCCAGGAGTCACATGATCAGCAGCAGAGAGAAGCAGGAAGTGCGGCAGCGCTAACGGAAGCAGCGCTGAAGACATGGACACCGCTGTCAGCTCCCGCTGACAGCGCAGCGGAACGGGGAAGGTAAGTTCCTAACACCGGTACACACTTCACGACCCTCTGTCAGTCTGCAGCCCAGTCTGTCCGCACCATCAGGGGCTCCAGTGAACACCTGATTGGCAGAGTAGACTCCGGGTTGTGTTGTGCCGGCTGGAGGGGTTTCTAACAGGTCCCCTTTGTTATTTTACCAGCGACAAACTGAACAGCTATCTGCTCCAACTTAACTCAATCATCACCCTCTTAGAACCTGCCCCACTAGCCACTTATTCATATTCTGAAAACTCTTTCCCATAATGTGCTGTTTTCTTGAAATATTAGACCCCTTATCTGTCCATCCCCCTCCTCCCTCCCAATCCCTTCTTAACTACCTGTATTTAATTGAATTTATCTTGTATGTTGTATGCATTTGTTATTTGTACCAGCTTTAGTGAATAGCTATACAACTTATTTTTGTTGTAAAACTTCAGATTGTGTATAATTTTTATACTTGTTTCTTACCAATTGTATCTAATTAGTGTTAAATAATAGCTTATAAAAAAATGGAAAAATGCCAGGCATGTGTAATCCCTATTTCCGTAAATATGCAGTAGATATTTGCACTCTTTAGCTGTATTAGCTTCTAACTGTAAAGCTGGGTACACACTACAGGTTTTTCATCTAATAATCGCCTCAGCCAACCGACATACAACCATTCGTTCGATAGTGGGGTCAGTGTATGTAGTGAAACGGTGATCAAAAGTCTTCCCAAATGATCGATTGTCGCCTCAATTAGTTGGTTGTACTATTCAATATTTTAGTTCCAATCACCCATAGTAACCTTTATTAACTAATATTTGTAACATACCCAGAATAAACCACACAGTGTTAAATTTTCAAAAATATTTAGGGCAGAATATTAAAAGTTATAAAAATAGATCTACACTTTAAAGGTGTTAGTGCGTTGTGGCAGAACCGCTCAAAACAGCATAGACATTTGAACAAAATTCTTCACAAGCTTTTTAATTTTTTTCTTGACGTCACTTATAATCTCTGTTATTTCTTTAAAATAATCATTGAGCTTTACAACTTTTTTTTCTCCCTCAGAACTTTCATCGGATATGACGATGGTATCTAGAAAACAAGGAAATAATGTTGTGGTCCCTCTGGTACAATCGCAACAATAGCGGGCTTAACCTCTATAGGTTCTGTAAAACAGGCACCATTTTGGTTATTATAACGGTACAGGTATGTGCCCAAAGTATTGTGTTGCCTACACTTGTTCATTTAAATACCTTCCTGTATAACTTCTTTCATATGTCTGTATTCGACATAATTTTTTCTTGCTTGATAACAGGGGTAACATTAGTGGTATCAGTGGTATCTAAGTTGCTCTTATCAACATTAATTGTTCGTTTTAAGAAAAACAACCTATGTTACAAATCTAGCTTTTGCAATGCTTCATGTTAAATTAAAATGAAATGAACAAACTCCTTCAAACTGGTACACTACATGTGGTACTCACTTTTTGTTATGTTTCTACGAAATCGCACCAAGTTCCAGTGGTCAAATATTTTTATCATCATCTCCACCTCTCTTGGGCTCATTGGCTTTACTCTTTTAACACCATCTAGCACCATCTCCGCCTCCATTGCTCCAACCACCAGCGACACCTGCTCCTCATCCGCCATCTTCTCACGTCCCTGGGCGCCACACAGGCTCCTCAGTAATTTTATACACTCACACATGGGCGTTGGTTTCTGCTGTGGACCAATCAGCAATGATGCTCGACAGAATGGAGCATTGTGGGTGAAGAATATTTGAGAATTTTAGCTGAATTTTGTTGTCTTTTGTTTTTTATGTGTTTTTGGGTGTTAACTATAGTGAAAGCTTTGCCCCTTTATGCTAATGTCTTTGGTATATCGTTACATGACCCGCAAATATCGCTTCAGTGTGTACGAAGTTTAAATCATTGTTCACGACAATATGGCTGTAAAAAGTCGCTATCGGGAAGGTTGCTCTTCCATTTATCGTCTAAAATGAGGCTAGTGTGTTTGTAGTCTATAGACCGAGCAATCGGATCATTGATCGGATGTTAAATAAATTGGCATAAAAAGTTTTGGGAAATTAGGCAGTGTGTACCCAGCTTAATTGAGCACTGCAGAATTATTTCATTTGAAAAAAACATATTTTTACAGCAGAGAGAGCAGTATACACACTGAGACCTTGGACTTCAGAGCTGTTTTAGACCTGGTGGTGTGCATAAAAGTCCCTATTTATTTATATATACTTTAATAAAAACCTGTGAGTACAGCGCTGCCAGTTTGAGAGGCTCTGAAAGCAAAGACAATGTGATGGTGACACTGGGCCTCATTCATCAAGGGACACTTACTGAGCACAATGTGTATTTATTTCCGAACACAAGTAATTCGGGTCTGTGCACGCCCAAAATCCACAATGAGTGGGTATGAAGATACATGCACTGATGAATATAGGTGTGGGTCTGCTCTGCACAGTATACTGTGGATGCATCCATTACCTATGTGGAATATAAATTCACTAAAGAATGCACAGAAAAAAAATTGCATTAATGTCACCATTAAAAAAACAATTTCCCATGAAATACATTTGTTAGGATATTATTAAGGTCTACTGTACAAAAATATTTTTTTACAGCTGGTACTGATTGCATACACCTGTTATAGCATGCATACGCAGCCGTCATCTTTAGTAAGCGGCACTTAGACTAGTCCTGTAGCTGGAGCAAGAGATACGGTTAACATACGGTTAACTGAAAGATGCCCAGAGCTTGAATAGGATGTGGCTTTATGCGCTCGAGGTTCGCATGTCCTTAATGTACATTGACATTGTGTTCGAATGTGGCTGCATTCTGTGGCATATGGTCCAGTTCTGGGCATGTGCAGAGTGATTTTGTGGATGATACACACAAAATTGCCGTTTATGTTCCTTGATAAATCACGCCCACTGTGTGCACATTTACTTTGAGGATAATTTTATAATACCTAGGGCTACATTTATTAAGCTGCGGATTTGAAAAAGTGGAGATGTTGCCTATAGCAATCGATCAGATTCTAGTTATCATTTATTTAGTGCATTCTACAAAATGACAGAATCTGATTGGTTGCTTTAGTGTCACAGTCAAATAATTGGATGAAGTAAACCATATTGATTAATATTGTTTACTGTGCGATTGCGACCAGTATGCCACGTGTTATGACGCAATCGCACGATAAATAATGCACACATACACTTACACTGACACATTCAGTGACACTGACATAGTTCACTTTAAAATAGTTCCAACACATAGTCATTTATAATCAAATGTAATAGAGTTTATAGTTAAAAGCACTTTGTTGAGATCTAAGGTTCAGGATACAGGAAACATATCATGTTTGATATCATTCCAATCCCCTATTCATCCTCAGAGATCCGGTCTTATTGGTTAAGAGATCGCACCTTCCATATGGGAGTTATGGAGTATAGGGAATTAATGATCAGAATGGTATTGTGTGTGTTATGTAAATAGACCAGTTTGAACAAGCTTTCGCCGGGAAGATTAGTATGCAGCTGTTGGAGAGTTGACCCCCACCCTTGGAGGGCATCGTTTGAACTGACCTGTGAACTGCATTATACTGGACTGTCCTGAAGCCTGAACCTATGGAAACATGCCAAATCACCTCTATTGTTTTCAAAGTAACACCAACTGTATATAGGCAGGAGCTCTGTGACCAACAGACAGTCTTCTGGCCACAGACTTCAGGATTGAATGACTGTATGCTGGATCCAGGGCGCCTGCGTATGTAAACGACTGTACTTATTTTGATAATTGTTACTCTGCTACTTTCTGCTTTTAAATCTAATTGTTCGTTGGAACCACACAAATCGCAGCGGACAATGTTTATTAGTAAGCAATGAAATAACTTTAAAAATTGGCAACATCTCCACTTTTTCAAACCCGCAGTTTAGTAAATATACCCCCTAGACTTCTCTTCTTATCCAGAGTACTGACGAACTATTTTTGTTTAAACTGACTGGATTTGAAAGTATTAAGTAGCAAATTACGAAAAGTGTATCAGCACATCAAATCACAGAGCTGGATCAACGACTGCTAAGATACATGGTGTGTAAAAGTCGCCAATGCTCTGCTGATTCCATAGCTGAAGAGTTCCAAACTTACACTGGCATTAATGTAAGCACAAAAACTTTGCGGCGGAAGCTAAATGGAATGGCCGAGCTACTGCCTGCAAGCTTCACATCACCAAGACCAATGCCAAGCGTCAGATGGAGTGGTGTAAAGCATGCCAACACTGGAAACGTGTTCTGTGGAGTGATGAATCACCCTTCTCTGTTTGGCAGAGTTTGGGTGAGGCTGGGTTTGGTGGATGCCAGAAAAATATGCTTACTGCTATTTGCACCGCTAAGCAAGGAGGCGCGGAGTCTAACGTGCCCCTGGACTTTGCCAGGGACCCCCGCAAGGGAGTTTGTAGTTAGCTGCAGAGACATGCTGGTAGCGGCCCTCCAAATTAGCCACCAGTGAATAGTCAAAGTCAAGCAATCCGAGGTCAGGCCATGCGGGCAGCGAGGTACAATGGGGTCAGGCTGAAGCGTAGTCAGGAAGCCAAGGGTCAAACCAGGAACCGGAACCAGGAAGACGCGATATGTCCCATTGCGAGTCAATGGGACGCAATGGAGCTGACAGGAGAGAAGGCGTCCGTCACCGGCACCGATTGGATGTGCGGGGACGGTGCCTGACAAATGGTATGGGGCTGTATTTCAGGGTGTGGGCTAGGACCCTTATCTCCAGTGAAGAGCAATCTTAATGCTTCAGCATACCAAGTCATTTTGGAAAATGTTATGCTCCCAACTTTGTGGCAACAGTTTTGGGGAGGCCCTTTTCTACATGTCTGTGCTCCAGTGCAAAAAGCAAGGACTACAAAGACATGATTTGATGAGTTTGGTGTGGAAGAACTTGACTGGCCCGCACAGAGCCATGACCTCAAACCCATCCAACATCTTTGGGAAGAACTGGAATGGAGATTGTGAGCCAGGCCTTGTCTAACATCAGTGCCTGACTTCATAAATGCTTTACAGAATGAATGGGCACAAAGTCCCACAGAAACACTCCAACATCTTGTGGAAAGCCTTCCAAGAAGAGCGGAAGAGATATATATATATATATTTATATTTACCACCACTTCCCCAACAGCTTCTTTGGCAAAATTTGCTGAATAACATGCTTTACTCCATGGTGCTGTCTTCCTCTCTGTGTGTCTGGATTGCCAGTTCAAGAAATAGTCTGTTGCGGGGGATGTTAAAAAAAACCCTAAAACCTAAAATTAATTTCAAACTATCAAATTTCAATCACTTCCATTTTTACTGCCACTTCTAAATTTCCACTTCGACCACTGTATCGCACTTATTAGATTTGGATAGTATTGCTTTTATGATGAAAATAGTCTGGCTGCCTGTTTAATATTTACCACCTACTTGTAACACTATCTCTTGTGAAGGTTGACACTATACTCTTCATTTAGACCTTAGGGGTCCCTTGAATTAAGTTCCCCAGGCCCCTCAAAGTCTTAATCCAGTTCTGCCCAGACGGTCTAGTTTGGTTTGGCAAATGAGTGGTTAGCATTATATAGCCCATAACCAAAGCCCTGTGTAAGCTGCTGTACCCTTGGATGATGTAATTACACAGCTTTCACACTAGTTTGTCCCGTCCACATTTTTTTCTTCCCATGGAAGCTAGAATACTGGAGAAAGTGTACAGGGTTTAAAAGTGGGCTGAACCTAGAGAGGTACCTGAAATGCAGATAGACAATGGATCTGTTAGGACATGTGCTGTGGTTGTAGAGACTTGAATTCTAACTAGAGGAACATGTCCCATGTGCAAAGTAAGGGGACAATGTTCTGATTACAGTCCCATTTAGTTATGACATAACCCCAAAGAGGTTGTATAAATATGTTGTTTGTGAATAATGACAGGCAGGGATGATAATAAACTAAGCAGTATTATCTTCATCATGCAAGGTACTCATAACATTTAGCATACCATTGAAGTCCCCAAACCAGTATACAATATGCCTATTTGCCCACTATTACAGGATGTCCCAATGCTCACTAAATATAATAAACACAAGTAATCAGTATTTACAATATACCCTATTGCCTGTTATGCACCTTTGGAGAAAACAAATCTTTTCTGCAGCTGCTCACATCACCTTCACTCCCCCATGGCAGGGTCTAATGCAATTAATGTTAGAAGCATTAAGAAAACTGTGTCTTAAGCCCACTTTTCCACTTGTCTACTAAGGACAGTCTCAATCAAAACTCTCTAGCCCAATGAGGATGGAGGCTGTGGAAACAAAGCACATCATCATCATTATCAGCAGCAGCAGCACCCCATTGGAACTTACAGTCTAACATACATACACACACACACACACACACACACACACACACACACACAGAAAAAAGACTACGGTCAATTTGATAGCAGCCAATTAACCTATTAGTATATTTTTTTAGTGTGAGAGGAAACCGGAGCACCTGTGAGCCTCATATTTGAAGTGCAAAATGTGGTAAGCACATCACAAAATTCTCGTTTGTGGTTTTGTGCACTTGGATTTCAACCAATATTCAAGGGTTTTAATAGCATGATAGACTTGCTTTTATGTTTTTGTGCACCGAGATTTCCGCCAATGTTCAAGGGTTTTCAGAGAATGATAAATTTGTGATATGCAAGAGTTTGAACTGGCTGATTGGAGAAAAAATAAACTTTCAGTTCGGGGAGAGAGATTATTAAAACAAAATAAAGGAATAGAGAAGGTGTATTTTTAGGGATGTGAATGGACTACTCAAAGTGACTTGAATTGTGAACCTGTTCCAGTTGCATTTTGGCAAAGAAACATATTTTTAGGCCAGTATAAAACACATTTTCAAACACACAAAAGAGAAACATGTAATAAAGATATGGAAAAGCTTCACACAAAACGAATTTCAACGCAGAGTAGATCATTTTGCAAAGGTGAAAAATACTTGTGATACCTCTGATTTTGGTTCATCATTCTGCAGAATGGCAATTGGTCACTGTGTTTGTAAATTCTCATTTCGTAGGAATAGTGGCCTATGAATAGAGCTTTGACAATGACAGTCAATTCATTCTGGATGTGGTGTGTATGTGATAAGACTGGTAAGAATTAAGGCCAAATTTTACCTGTAAAATTTTCAAATGTTCAAAGGCCTAATGGAGAATGAGATAAACCTTCTAGCTACCAGTTATGAAAATTTGCGCAAATCTTTATAAGAGATCTAAAACGATCTTAGCACATCAGTACTAAACCAAAGAGATTTGCAGAGCGCATCAAGACAGATTTAGTTGAACATAAAGTTTTCCATTTGCATTTGCACAAATATATGTCTGCACACTTCTGTTTACACATCTTAAGGTATGTGCCACCCAAAATCTAGTGTATAGATGCGCCTGGAGCGAATATGCAACAATCATAATCAACTAGAAAACTGTCTTGTGTAGGCACAGAATTAAATTTTAGTGAAGAATGTAAACCCAAAAAAGATACATATAAACCAAAATATGATAAAAGGGTATATGTAACTTCTGCACATCATTAATGTACTGTACTATACTTGCCTGGACATGCCTGATCTGCCTTTAGAATGGCAAAGGGCTGCAAGTGATATGTGAAATTCAAAATACAGGTTCAAATTGAGCACAAGAACAGTGTTATAAATTTTATGTACAAAAGCAATTTCTTCTTAACAGAGGTCCACTGTCCTGTGTCTAGCATCAAAGGAAGGCCTGTTGATTAAATATTTTTATTGAATTAATTCTCACTTTACCAGTTACCACCAGTGGGAGCTTTATGTAGAGTGGACAAATTCAGGTTTGACAAACACCTTGTAAGACTAACAGCAACAGAAACAGCAACAAAATATCAGTGTGAAATGGTATTTAGTAGCGTTAATACATCCCACTTGTGATTTGTAAGAACTGTCAAAGGGTTATGCAATTTTTCAAAAATTATCACGAAAATCGAGTTTTTAATTGAAATGTTCACTATTTGGTTTTATATATAATTAGTTTTTACATTTCCTATAATTTAATTTGCAAGAAATTCACGGTTTCAGTGATTGTACATGTTATAGGATTAAACCAAAGAACTATTATTAATTGTGTCTTTAAATTGTTTTCTTTTACTTTGCTTTATATACTGTTAATTTAAAGAATATTGAGAATTTTAGAAAAAGAATATTCGGTTGATAAATTTATCAATTGGCTTTTAGTCTATTAAACTGGATATGCTATTAACAACTGCTCAAGAAATCACACTTGAATGAAACTGGCTATTGAAGTTGTTGGATTTATTTTTCTAATCTAGGTTCAATAAGTGGAATTCAAATTATATATTTTAACAACGAAGAGAACATATTTTAATTGCAAGCTTTTGATATTGCTTAGATATCTTAGTCAAGCATGGTATGACAAAGAGACCCCAGTAGGCTTGGAATGTTGCAATTAAAATCTATTCAGTTATCCACTAGAGGGAATCACTCTAATTTAACATAGCTTCTGCATTCATTAATGACTGTGTTGCTTTTGCTGGTTCCTGTTTATTTTGCAACTACCGCCAAGTGGGTTGGAATATCTTGATAAAAGTTACTCAAGAGTATAAAGCTAGTACATCAGTGTATCAAATGGGCTGTTTGTCTTATACTGTAGCTGCTAAATGTATGGACCTATAAATTTGTACTATCCAGAACCTCACAATTTCACTTTGGCAGCAAATCCTTTTTACTTGCTATAATATTCTTTTAATGCTACAGATATATGCAGAATATCAACTTGTTCCAACAACAGCTTCACAATTACATATTTAAAATATACTAAAGCATCACATACAGACCACATAATGTATTTAATTTAAAACCTTGCTTCAAGAAATTTTTAAGGGAATTCCACTAATGTAAATTAATCCTACACTCCCACAATTCCCTTTCCATTTGTACTTTTGAATGTACAGTAGCTTTTCAAAATTATTCTATAAACTGCTATATATTCAAATTGTATATGTCAATTTTATTGTACTAATATATTTTATATCAAATTTATCTAATTTATAATTTTCTTTAAATTTTAGTTTATATTAATTCATAGAGGTCAGCAATGGTTTATCCATTGACACCTAATTTCATGTACCAAAGGTACTTTTAAAAGCTAATGTGTCCCAATAGTCTGTGCAGGTGGGTATTCTGATAAAGTCAGACCACCCCACACGAGGACACAATTTGCCGAATGGGTCAGAGCAGAGCGTAATGCTTAAAGCTTAAACGCATTAAATTGCAACATTCCTCCAATTCAGCACACTGACATCATGTTTAAAATTCCTAATGCCAAAATTTGACTGAATGATGGAAGTAGAAAATTAATTGTTTTGGAAAGAGAAATTAGCTTTTAAAATTATTGCAAGAAAAAGAAAGTTAGCATTTAAAATAGAGAACTAATACGTTGTACTTTAGGGGCCTGATTCATCAAGGGAAGCAAACCTTGATATGTGCTGTATTTTGCATATAATCACTCTGTGCATGCCAAGAAACAACCTATACATTAGTGAACGCAAGTACATGCCATTCATCTGCGAATGCAAATGACACTTACTACCGCGAACCTCTCGAAGGGTGGAACAGGGAAGGGTAGGGGCAGTTGAACGTAGTCGAAGTACAGTAAAGGCGTACTCAAGCAGATGCGGGTGTACGCAGAAGTATGCTCCTTTTCAGGTGTAAGGTTTGCACCGACTCCAGGGCAGGTGTAAGTGACGGACGATAGTGATAACTAAACATGGCCTTCACTCTCACAATGTAATGGAATGACTGACAATTCACCTGCACACCTGACACCACTCATCTCAGCAAATAACCTTATAAGATCATGGCAGGTGAACGCCATTGTCTAATTTCAATCTTTTTAAAAAAATAAAATAAAGTAAACTGCTGACTGCTTAGTTAATAGAGGTAGGTGAAACTTTCACATGTGCGTCTCAGTAGCAACAAACCTTTTTTTTTTTTAAAAAAAAAAAACATGGCATACCTTAGCATGTGAGAATGCTTTAAATTGCCTAAATGCCCACTACTAGCTACAAAAAGATTTGCCTCTCGTGTTGGGCAAAATTTGGTTGTGAATGTTTGCTGGATGAAGATTGGGTTTGTCCAGCCGTCTCTTCATCGACCACATCATGTCAAATGTGCAGATAATACCAGACAAATATATATTTCCAGTAATAGATACAGCCTGGATCACAAAAGGGCAAGTCACTATGTTTGCCACTCAAACTTTATATAGTGTCTGCAAAGACGCCCTCTCCTGCCATTGGTTGTGTATGAACACCCAGGTGCTGTAACGCCCCAACGGCCCACTATTAAGAATAGGTGAGAGGAAATCATAAATTTTAGCTATAGTATAGAAGGGATCTGTGACCTATGAGTCGACACCCACACATGGCCTGAGAGTCAATCAGTAAGGAGAATGCTGAAAAGTCTCATTCA